>NC_061124.1:1562975-1870633 GCF_905220365.1 Vanessa cardui
CTACGGATCGCAGGCGAACAATATCGAATACCAAGGGGATGGACTTCCGGAGCAAACTATTTTGGATGGGAAGGTAAAAAATTTTATTATTTAAATAAGTCATCCTCCTGCTCTTATCCCAATTTTATTTCGGGACGGCGCAGCATATCTTCTCCTTCCATATTTCTCTGTCATATGTCATCTCACAAGTAACATTATTTCCAACCATTTATAAAAAAAAAACGATTTAAAAATCGAATAAAGTATTTTCCAAATATTTTTAAAATTCATTCAATCAAAGCATCATTGATAATTTACAATAAGTTTTTTTTTTAAATCTCGAATTATTTGTAACCAGTAAGTGAATAAAACAATGCGTACTTCTTGAAAACAATGAAACACAAAGTTTAAATCGTATGAAATCTAGACAAATAGTAATTATAGGCTTACTATAATAGGTCCATAAAAAAGCTAAGACTTGCCATATTTACGGCACATTGTTCTTGACCTAAACGAGGTGATGGATGCGCTATTTATAGATAATATCGCGTTAACGCGTTTCCATTGTAACGAAGACGATTTTAAATTCACAACAACAACGACAGCCTGTAAATTCCCACTGCTGGGCTAAAGGCCTCCTCTCCTTTCGAGGAGAAGGTTTTGGAACACATTCCAACACGCTGTTCCAATACGGGTTGGTGAAATACACATGTGGCAGAATTTCTATGAAATTTGTCACATGCAGGTTTTCTCACGATGTTTTCCTTCACCGTTGAGCACGAGATGAATTATAAAGACAAATTAAGCACATGAATCAGCGGTGCACGCGTTCTAACCACTGGGCCATCTCGACTCATTGATTTTAAATTCGAAATTTATATATTATATACATTGCAATATGAATACGTATATGTTATTTGATGAGGGTACCCAAGGCACGCAGACAATATCAGTTTTGTTGGTCTACTGCATAAGAGGCCCCAAACTTCTGGTTGGTTCAATGAAATGTTATTGGAATTTCCTGTTCAAAAATTTGGTCCAAGAGTTGGCGTTTGTTGGCGTTCATTGGCCTCGAACAGCAAACCTCCAAGGCTTATGAGCTGTATAGAGAGTGCAACTGTGTTGGCTCACACATTTGTGCTCTATAATATTTCTTAAGTAGTTGTCAGCAAAGAGAAATTGCATCATTTTATTTTAAAAAACAAAGTCGCTTATTCCTGTGTATGCTTAGATCTTTCAAATTACGCAACGGATTTTGATGCAGTTTTAATAGATAGAGTGATTCGAGAGGAAGGTTTTTGTATATATTGTATAATACAGGGACAATATAGTTAAGAAACACAGATAATTTTAGAAGTCTCTGATTTGATTTCGTAAATAAACAAATTCTGTAGTATATTTAGCATCAGCATTGCACTCGTGCGATGGCGGGTTGCTAGTTCGTTATAAATTAAATTCCACTTTTAAAATTACGAGATTTTTTTTGAATTAAGATTTTTTGAAATAAACTCATGTTAAATGGACATGCGCTTTGTCGTGGTGTTATACTTCGTTGGTTAATGGAAATTTGCTTCAAGAAAATCGCCATAGGCGAATAATTAGTTATGTGGATTTATGACGATGGCCGGCAAGCAAGAGCTAAATATAACACACGATTTTAATGTTTTCGGTTGTACTCAGTAATTACTGAGGAACCTTATCTTCCTCAGACAGCTTCAAACTCGAGGAAAATTAAATAAAATTACGCAGTCTATATAAAGGTAAAATATTTAAAGATAAGAATCTGTTCTCAAGTTTATTATATCCAAGGTTATTTCTTTCAAATCACTATAAATAAACACTCATTCCAAATCACAAGTATTTTGCAGGATTTGTTATTATACTAACTACACTGACGATTCTGAATGTTGATTCCACAGTAAACGACCGACAAAAAATGTTAAATTTTAATATTGTCAATAATATATAAGGGAAACTAAAAAAATATGTTTGTCAGTGACAAACATACATGCATAATGAAAATATAACTTGACTTTAATTTAAATAAAACCTACTTAAGAAACTTGCTTAAGTGAGTGTGTGCTTTAGATATACATATCATTATATTACCTTATATAATCAATTTACTATTTTCAAAATTTAAAATGATTATAAAGACTAAATTAATAAATGAATCATATTATTCACTAAAAGAGTACTTTTTAGAGAGAAACGCCTGGAGTTAAGCTCGGGTTCCATCATAGACACTAATTACTGTAAATAACAGCATTGTAAATCTGTTTATTTGAAAAGAGCAACTATGCGAATTTTTGCCGTTTCTTCTCACTAAAAGCTGTTTTCCGAAACGGTGGTAGTATTTAATTATTGACGATTCAAAAATGCTTCATTGTGAAGTTTTCTTGAATATAATTGATTTGATTTGATTTGATTTGATTTGGACTCAGTGTCTCACAATAGGTAAGAAACAGACTCAATAACTATACCGGTATTTAATACAAATTCGAAAACAAATTTCTGAAGTTTGTAACTTGTGAGTGAGTACAGGTGGCTGGAGAAAAATTGATTCTATTAGATTTCTTTTTATAACTACGTGTTAATAGTGACCACTTGTGATCACTAGTCATCAGAACAAATAGCCTGTACTGCAAAAGTAGGTACTAGATTTTTTGGCGAGAAGTTGGAAAGGCGTAGATCTTATTCTAAATATTTAATTACAGGTGACGAAATTAGATGACTTGAGCCCTGTCATCTTCTTGAACCGAACGAGAGCAACTTTGAATTGCGCTGCCGGATCTATGCAGGTAATTATAACACGCTTATTACGACTGATAATATTGTAATTAATCAACAATATTTATTAATCATTTATGCATTAAACAAATACACACAAATAACCGACAAATTTCGATAGGATTTCTCGCGAAAGTATACTTCGCCTAATATTTCATTTGCTCAACCCTTCAAGCGGTGATTGCAAAATTTAAAATCCGCGATTTACAACTGAAATCCGCTAGTCTTATTCCCTGAACCATTAGGGCTTAAAATTATGTAACAGAAGTCATATATTTATCGAACATATCAAGTAAATACTTGATTATATAATACTTAAAGTAAAAAAAAGTAAAGTGACAGTCTGTAAATTTCCCACAGCTGGGATAAGGCCTCTTCTTCCATTAAGGAGAGTACTTGGAACATATTCCACCACGCCGTTCCAATGCGGGTTGGTGCACATGTGGCAGAATTTCGATGAAATTAGACACATGCAGGTTTCCTCACGATGTTTTCCTTCACCGCCGAGCACGAGATGAATTATAAACACAAATTAAGCACATATATACAGTGGTGTTTGTCTGGGTTTGAACCCGCAATCATTGAATGTGAAACTTTAGAGTCACATATTGGTAGTAACTCAAAATACAAATAAATATTAGTTATTTTAAATGTTTTCAATTAGAATTATTATAAGATTCATAAAAATGCTCTTTAAAATTGATGCATTACAATTAACATTACATTTGTCTTTTTTTAGATCGAACTGAAGTTCAATGAAAAATTCTACGGGATCGCGTATGCTGATTTCGATCGCCACTCAGCGTGCCAAGTTGCTGGCAAGGGCGCCACTTCCTACAAACTGGAGCTGCCGTTGAAGGGATGTGGTACCAAACAGGTAACTGACGAAAATCATAGATAAGAGTACTAATAGTTATAGTAAAAAATGTTAAATTAACTGGCAATGTCCCACAACTGGGCGAAGGCTTCTTATCATTTCACGACGCTTCTCCAATTACGGATAATAGATACGTTTGACCGATTTTTATCCATATACATACATAGAGACAAAATTTAATAAAATATTTAATAGAAATTACAATTTTTATATGAAAATATCGATATTGGGTATTTAATTATGATATTAAAGAATTATTCCAAAGTGGTGCTTCCATGTAGTTTTATAAAGAAAGAATTAGACTGAACTACTTATGAATCTTTCAGGATCCTCTCCGAGTGTTCACCAACAATATCGTCGTGAGATTTCACCCCGGACTAGAAATGGACGGAGACGAGGTCATCACCATCGTTTGTCGCTATCCACCCCCCATCGTGCCAGTCTTCAACCCCCTTATATACACGTATGTAAATTTAGATAGTACTATACCTACTAGTACTAGATGGGCTTGGCTTAATTTTACATAATTACTGTATAGTAAGTATATCTGGGTAGGTAACACCAAGTCATCAGATATTTTACCGCCAAACAACAGTACGCAGTATTGTTGTATTCCGGTTTGAAGGGTGACTGAGCCAGTGTAACTACAGGCACAAGGGACATAACATTTTAGCTCCTGGCGGTGTATTTGCGATGTAAGGAATGGTTAATATTTCTTACAGAACTAATGTCAATATGCGCTGGTGACCACTTACCATCAGGTGTCCCATATGATCGTTCTCCAACCTAGAGCATAAAAAAAAGTAGACAGATGGTCTATCTGATGGCAAGTGGTCATCACCGTATATTTGTCACATTGGTTCTGTATAAATTATTAAATTTCTAAACCACAAACCTTGAGGACTAACACGTTACGTCTGGTACAATCCCCCTTTAAACCGGAATATAACAATACTAAAAAACACTGCTTGAGGTGATAAATAATGAAAGAGTATCTTACACAACCCTAACCATGTAAAATTCAAATTGCATAAATAATAATATAAAGCGTTATACAATTTATAATTTACTAACGACCCGATATGAACTCACAGAGAAAACTTCTAAAATTATCAGCGTTTCTTTACTAATAATCCATGTATTATATATAGAAACCTTCATCGAATCGAATCACTCTATCTATAAAAAAAAACCGCATCAAAATCCGTTGCATATTATTAAAGGTTGAAGCATAGACAGGAGAAGAGAAAGCGACTTTATTTTATACTACGTAGTGATATATTGGGTGTTTTAAAATTTCTCCAGAGAAAAAGTGAAATATTATATATTATTGTTTAATAAAAACTTGTATGCATATTCCTTGATAGTTTACGCAAGAGCACTTCCTCTAACAGATAGCGTCAGTGAATATTTTAAAGGGTTTCTTATCTGATCGCACGCCATTCGCTACTTTATAATAATTATTGTTCTCCGTTGATCCTCCGGGGCATTGAGGCGTGAAACAAGCGCGAAAAACATCATTACATATATTATTCTTCTCGCAAATACATATAATTATTGTCTGCAATCACTGCACTTAATTTTGCAACTATGTGTATATTAACACGTGTGCTTGTTTGTTTTATTTATATATAATTTGTTATTATGTTATTAATTATAATAATATATTAGAGAACCGCTCTGGCTTCGTACAGGTGCATTTTATTAATAAAGAAAGTTATAGGGTACGCGTGTAGTTATAGTACTCATGATTTATCTTATTACAGAGAGGTTACTCTACCCATACATACAAAAATATATTTTAGTCAATGATATTCTAATAAACAGATACGTTATACCCATACTAAACAACAGAAAAAGTGTGCCGCGCCGGGGACCGTTTATTTTAGTTTATTTTTACATTTCGTTAAAAGTAAAAAGGATAGCTTGATAAAAACAATAAGTAAAAGGGATAACTAGATGTTTTAATTACGCAAAACGTATTACTACGTAATTATGATGTATTATAACGTATTACTACATAAAACAACTAATTTAATTAGTTAATAATATATCTGTTTACTGCAACATTATTGATTTTAGTATATTAGTATATATTATAATTTTCTCAACAGGCCAGAAGCAAAGGGACCGCTCCCGGCGAAGGCTCCACTCGCTGGCACACATATTCTCATGATCATCTGTGCCATCCTCTTCCTGACCTTGATGCTGCTGGGTCTCGGAGTTTCCTACCTGTGTCTGAGGAGACGCGCCCTGCCAGCGCCGAGAAGACTCATCGATGACTCCTCAGCTTCGATTATCAGTCGAGAGAGTATTCAAGGTAACACGTGTTTCACAAATCATATATATTTTGCAAAGATGTTAGTAAAAATATAAGATCAAATAATTGGAGATTAATTTTGGACACTTATCTAGTAGACGAATCGTTTGAAACTTCTACTGAAAAACTATTAACTAATTACTAGCGACCCACTCCAGCTTCACACGGATGCAATACATTAGAAATATCTAAAATTATCTGTGTTTCTTTACTATATTGTCGATGTATTATATACAAAAACCTTCCTCTCGAATCACTCAAACTCTATTAAAAAACAGCATCAATTTGTTGCGTAATTTTAAATATCTAAGCATACATAGGGACAGACAGTGGTAAGCGACTTTGTTTTATACTATGATAAAATGTGATGCTAACTCATCTAAATGTGTTAACAGAGGTAAAGATCCCGCGAGCGCACCCCGTGTACCCGGTGACGGCGGAGAGCGCCAGCGTCGCGTCCGACACGATACCTTCCGACTACCCGTCAGAGACGCCCAGCGAGGCAGAGGCGCACGTCAACCAGGCTTTCATGATTGACGAGTACCAGAGCGAAGGTGAGAACACGTAGCTTTGCTTCCTTCAGCTTTATTCATTCGTGCCTCGAGATCCATTAACTTTAATATAGAGTTCCTGCCAGTAAATCCACAGGAATTCATTTATCAGCAAATCATTTTTTAAGTATTATCACCAATAAGGTTTTAATATAATTGTAAATAATTCAAATCTTACTAATTATAAATATATTGTATTGGGAACGAAACCATTAAGAATTCCGAAGTCAATAAAATGACGTATAAAAATAGATAGGTATTTTTTGAAAAGTGTTTCATGTTTTTTTTATCTTAAAATCAATTTTGTTCAAAGAGTTAATTTAGTATTTACTATAATATTTTATAAAAACTTCATCTAATAAGCATACATCCATAAATTAACGTTCTAACAAATATTAAACCGCTAACAGGGTATGGCGAATCTCACGAAACAAGTGCTCACTCGCGCATGCACTCCCACGCAGGCGCACCAGCCTTCGACGTGCGCGTACGAGTACAACGACCACCCGCCCCACCTTCCCCCATCTCCACCATCACTACCACTGAGGTAGACGGCGGTAGCATGAGGTGAGTCGATTAGTCAGAAGTGTTTTGATTTTTGTTACTTAACACATTTAAATAAAATGGTCTAAGAATATATCCTTGCGGGACTCCTTTTACATATTTCTTGACAGAGTTTGTAATAAAATAGTAATCACTTAAACGATTTTTGTTACAGTTATCACGTATTTTAAAATATTACTGATTTATAACATAAAAGTTCTCTACATCAAGTAGACTCAAATAAAAACTAATAATACTAATTTTACACTTTATAAACGCATGGAATTTGTTATTCTGATTATAATTACTAATTGAAATAAGAATCCCTCAATACGAAATGTATCCTGATGAATAATGATGAATAATGAGTTAATGTGAACGGTTGTTTAGGCAAATGACGATGTTAGACGAGCACGAGCGCCAGGAGTCCGTGCGCACGGTGTCGCCGGGCGCGCTGCCGCTGCCCGCGCGCGCCGCCCGCGCCGAGCCGCCCGCGCGCCCGCCGCGCCCGCCCGCGCTCTACTCCGAGGTCAGCAGGGACCGACAGGTAGCCACAGCTTGCTAGTGTTGTTACCTTTAGACGAATCTATGATCGACACGACATCAACATCAGCCTGTAAAAGCTGGTAAGCTGGGCTAAAGCCTCCTCTCTTTTGGGAGAAGGTTTGGAAAATATTCCACCACGCTGTCTAAATGTGGTTTGGTGGAATACACATGTTGAATTTCTATGAAATTAGACACATGCAGGTTTCCTCAGAATGTTTTCCTTTAACGCAGAGCATGAGGTGAATTATCAACACAAATTAAGCACATGAACAATCCGTGGTGCTTGCCTGGGTTTGAACCCGCAAGCATCGGTTAAGATGCACGCGTTCTAACCACTAGACCGTCTCGGGTCTCACTTGTAATTATGGAACGGACAAAAGAGAAGTTCGAGAATCACAATCCATTTTTATCGTGAAATAATAAGTTGTTAAAATTAATATCACTTTCGTCATTCTGCACACATTCTACACTATTAATCACATTCAAATTAATGTTTCGATCAATTTTCGACGTTCATGACTTTCTATCTTGATGAACGATTAACATTTAATTTTGATTTAAAAAAGATCTATTTCTATCCACACTATCATTATCTATTTGTGATAATTTATTAAAAATATCATGAGTGTTGTCATGTGGTACTATATAATCTACATTAAGTGTAACAGTCACGTTATTACCATCATCACATAAGTGCACTATCATGTCACTAACCAGGACTGGGCGCGTCGTCCGCGCTCCATCGCGTCCCTCAACACGGAGATGACGGACACACACTCCGTCACCGAGGTCACGGACAGATCTCACGCGAGAATGTTCCACATCAAGGTACTCGTGACGTCATATCGTTTGTTTGGTGATAGCATTTTGTTTGTGGTGATGGCATTTTTTAATAGATCATTTTCGCTGACTGACATGACTTTTGTCTTTAGGAAATGTGCCAACTTGCGGAGCTACTTAGATTTTTTGGTAGAATCCAAAGATTTTATAATTGTGTAGATTTTGCTTTCCAGCTTACTGCTTATAAAAATATTTTGCAATTCGATATTTATGATTATTTTTTGTTCAGAAACCTCCTCCGCCACCTCCTGTGATGAAGGAACGTCTGGAAACCGAGGAGCAAGAAATGCTCATGGAAAGCCTCGAGCCCATCTCCGAAACACCCATTATGCCTGCTAGGTAAGATCTTGTAAAGAATATTTTAGGACATTCCTAAAAATATTATGTATTCAATTGTCAGGACACCATTATGAAATATTTAATTATTATTTTATTTAATATCGATATTTTTTAATTATTATAACAATTATTAACATGAAATACTTAAATATACACAAATATGAATTAAAAATAGTTACCGTATGAATCTTGACCGCGTGTTGGCAAGAATTGTCCATTGTCGTGTCCCAGTCTGTCTCCAGTAGAGGCAATAAGGCGAGGTGTTATACTTCTGATGAAGCTTTTTGGCCCGCTACTCCAAGGGCCAAGTGTTTGACAGCTATATATGTAAACATCCATAATATTATTTTTCAGGAAACCCGAAATCACCTCTCACGTAGTAGACGACGTGTTCCTCCGCACGATAACCGAGAAGAAGACGATCGAAGACATTGAGCGCCACAAGCGGCTGGTGACGGAGTACCGCCAGGTGCCACCACCGCCGCCGCAGTTCGACGTGACCATCCGCAACCACACACTGCCCGATGCGCAGTGGGAGAACTTCTCGGACATCAGCAGCGCCTCTGGCATGACGCTGACACCGAAGATGGAGAGGGTGCCGCTGTCGCTACCGCCCCAGAAGTACATTGGTAAGAATTTTTAAAACTTAAAATTTTATTGCAGATAATTAATTATACATCATAATATATGAGACGATATTTTTTTTTTCCAAAAATATATAGTAAGTCACTTCAGTATATTGATAATATAATCGCATTTTTGTTAGAAATGAAATAAAATAAAAATGTGTCCGCAATATAGAGTATGATAAAAGCTTATTATTGATAGTAAAAACATTTATGTCTTGGTCATATCTAATTTTTTGGATTTCCGTACTGTAAGCTGCATTCTTTTCATTTTGACTTTCCAAAATCCTCTTAACAAGGATAAAATGGTTAACGAAAATACAAAATGCAGGTAAAGGTGGTCCAGATCTGTTCTCCCCTGAGCTGATCAAGCAGACGGGTGCGGTGTACCCGTCACCATCATCTCCCGATCTGCCATTATTGCCTGAGTTGCCGCCCGCGCGCAATCCCTTGTACAGAGAAGAAGATGACGAAGATGTAGCAGAACCGACTCCAGCCCCACCAGTGCCACCAAACTGGAACGTTCTTACCAGGGTCTTGAAGACAGAAGCACAAGATGAGGTGAAATATCAAATAAAATGTTAATAAGAATCTGGCATGACTTGGACGTGGATGTTTTGTATTTAGAAACTTTTTGAGAAAAAGTTATTGGACGTGGGTGAAGCTGCACACTATTTTTAATTTTATGATATAGGTTGACGAGCAATTGGGCCATCTGATGATAAGTGGTCTCCACCGCCCATAGGCAATGACGCTGTAAGAAATATTAACCACTCCTTTCATTGCCAATGCGCCACCAACTTTAGGAACTAAGATGTTATTTCCCTTGTGCCTATCTTTTTAACCGGAATACAATATAATAATACTGTGTTCTGCTGTTTTGTGGTAGAATATTTGATGAGTGGGTAGTAATTAGTTAGGTAGGCTTACCACCGGTATAAAACAGCTAGAATATAATATAATACAGATAAATAAAATCATTTCTGGTAGCTGACAGATCCGAATTTGAAATCAAAAATATTTATGTAACACGACTATAACGAATCGTTTTCTTACAGGTGCTCTTAGAAACGGAGCGATCGTACCGCCTCACCCGCGAGGAGCGTCTCCGCTGGCGCGAGCTGATAACGCACGAGAGCACGCTGCGCCGCGAGCTGGCGCGCTCCTCCACGCGCGAGGACTTCACTCGAGTGGCACACGACCATCGCTTCGCCCCGCTGTACGCTCCGCCCAAGTGGGAGGTCATCATACGCATTCTTGCTCCACCTCCCGACAAGCCTAAGGTAGGTCGAGGAAAACGTAAGATCTACATATACATATATTCGATTCGAGTTTCCACACTAAGTGTTTCAATATAAAGAGATATTTGTGTTCGTCATTACATTTTGGATGGATATTTAAAGATAGGTAATTAAATGTTTATCCATAGTAAATGTTTTAATCACATTTGAGGAAACTATTTACTTCTGAGTTTGTGGTTGATTATTCTCGGTACCAATGAAATTAAATCATGTAACATACATAGGTCGTTTAATTTCATTCAAAGATTTGATTGAATATAGTTGAATCCACGATAATGCCGTTATGAGCGCGTTCTTAAGTTACTTTACCATTTGCCAAATATATAATCAAAATATATTGTACTAGAGAAAATAGGAACTGAATTTCCTTTTAAGAATCAAAACGCCATCCACCATATTTGAATAGAAAACTCAATTAAAAATGACTTTCTATATTACCAAGTGAACCTAGTCTAGATAAGTGTGCCCATGTTATAACAAACCCCAAGCACTCTGTAACCGGAGCCGTGTCCGCAGAACCGGTACCGCAAGAAGTCTGAGTGGGAGTCGCGGTCGCGGCGCAGCTCGCTGCCCACGCTGTACGAGTACGACAGCGACGCCGCGTCGCTGCGCGACCCGCCGCGCTCGCGCCGCTCCTCCTACCGCAGCGACCACGGAGACATGAGGTACTGCATCTTGTACCAGAGCCGAGAGCCGCCACCTCACCGAATCCCAGACTTAACTACCTTTAGATATAGCTTATTTAGCACTTGTATAGATTTTGAAGGCCCTTAAGTGACTTGTACTCAAAATTTGGTTAATGTTTTACTCTTTAAGTATGTAAATAATCTACAATATCTTAATTTGTGTGAATGAAGTATATTACAACATAACTTAGATGGAGAGTTGCGCGATACGGTGCTATTTCTGTTGGTTGTATAAATCCGCAGTATTTATACAACCAATACAAATAGCAGGTTTTAATGAATTTGCCGATGTCACATCTATGTTGTGTCGTACTATATGCCATACATCATTGAATAATACCGTTTTTACAAATTTTGGTGCTATTTAAATAAACAACGCTTACAACAAACAAAATTCCGTTTCAATATGGCGAACCGAGTTCATATATCTGTGGTACTCTGTTATCACTTTTTGTAATTGAGTTGAAAGTTTTTCTGGTGTAAGTGTGATTTAAAATAACCTTATCGTGTCGATGTGTCCAGGTCGATGTCAGAAATGATGGTCGATTACGCGCGAGAGCAGGCTGACACGCACTCCGAGGTGTCGGCGGGCACGCTCCTCGGCCGGTACTACGACGACGACAGCGACTCCGAGCACCAGTACCCCCATAACCCGTGAGTTAACTGATATAGTGAATACTAGTTTAACAAATAAAAACCATTTAAGAAAGAACATTGCGATAGAGTAGGTTTTATCAACAACAAAACAGAACAACAACAACAGCCTGTGTATTTCCCACGACTGGGCAAAGGCCTCCTCTCCTATTGAGGACTTGAGGAGGTGGAATATATTCCACCACACTGTTCCAATGCAGGTTGGTGGAAAGTATTAGTGGTAGTTTTTACTGTTCTATATATGAATACTTTCTAATTATTCCTTATAGTTGTAACAAGATTGTCTTTCAGATTGTCATTAAAATATAATACACAACAACAGCCAGTAAATTCCCACTGCTGGGCTAAAGGCCTCCTCTCCCTTACAGGAGAAGGTTTGGAACATATTCCACCACGCTGTTCCAATGCGGGTTGGTGGAATACACATGTGGTAGAATTTCTATGAAATTTGTCACATGCAGGTTTCCTCACGATGTTTTCCTTCACCGCCGAGTACGAGATGAATTATAAAGACAAATTAAGCACATGAATCAGCGGTGCTTGCCTGGGTTTGAACCCGCAATCATCGGTTAAGATGTACGCGTTCTAACCACTGGGCCATCTCACACAAAATAATATACCGTTTGGGTAATAAAGTAAAGCACTTGATTGCTAGATACGTTGAAAATTGGTGCTCCAATCATATTGTTGATCATACGTTATAGACATTTATTCTCAAAAAGACATCATCATCATGTAAGTCGCTTACATGAGAATACGCAAATATGGTAATATAACATTCCTGTTCTTTTTAAAATGGCTACCCATTCAACGCATTGGATTATTATTGTTATTTTATTTTATAAATAACGACAATAAGCCAATTATTACAAAAGGGATATTTACCATGTATTTTATTACCCCGTTTTTAATAACTGTAATATTACATAGTATTTTTGTAATATGCCAATGTTTGGCAGGTCGTGGCGCCACTCGCTGCACCGCTCCGTGAGCCAGCCGTCGCTGGCGCGCTCCGCCACCGAGCTCACGGAGCAGTGGACGGCGCCCGACGGTGACGTCACGCCCACGCCCGGCCGCCGGGCCCGAGGTACGTGCACTTTACACTGGGTTACGCTCCCAAATGCTTAGAATAAAGACTATACCTTTGAGTTTTGAGAAAGATTTATAAATATAATTACGAGGAAGCATTTAGTTATAGCGTATAAAATAAGATACCGCGAAATATAATCAATTTACCATTTTCAAATTTTGAAATGATTAATCAGATTAGAATAAATAAATCATATTATTCATCAAACGAGCACTTTTTAGAAACGCCTGGAGTTAGGTTGGGATTCCATCATAGGACACTAGTTACTGTAGAGAACAGCATTATAAATCTGTTCATATGAAAAGAGCAACAATGCATATTTCTTGCCGTTTCTTCTCGATAGAAGCTGCTTTCCGAAACGGTGGTAGTATTTAATTATCGACGACTCAAAAACGCTTATTGTGAAGTTTACTTGAATAAAATTGATTTGATTTGATGTTATAAATGTTTCCAGGTTCCCAAGGCGTGACCACCTTCACGTCGTCTGAAGTTCGTACATTCCAAGCGTCACGAGAATGGCGGGACTAAGAATGAGATCTGAGTCAACACAATCACCAATTTTAATCAATCATTCGGTAGTCGATCACAATGCTGTTAATGAATGAACGAAAAGACCGGACGTCGTTTGTCTTAATGACAGTTGACTTTAAGTTTTAATCGGCAATTATTTTGAACGATATTGAATGATTAATTGAAATTCGCTGATTTCAAGTTTATAGTTATAATATAGGGCAACACAAACGCCATGAATATGTCATCTATCAATACTCTTGTCTCTTTATATCTTGAGACCTATAATTATGACCCTGATGAATGATGTAAAATATAAAGCATTAGTTATTGTATATGATAAACACTGCCTTATAGGGTTTTTATATTGGGTCAATTATATATATCAGATTACATGTAGTTAGGAAGCTGGCGAATAAAATGTCAACATTATTCACTAATTTGTGAAGTTTTGTAAGATTAATAATTTAATATGTAATTATCTATGATAATATTAAATGTGAAAGTAGCTGTCATGAAATTTGAAGTTTAAAGCAAACTGAAATTTTTGATAGTCTACTTTTTGGCCCTAAAATAAACCTACCTAAAACCATGATGGCTTATTAAACTTTCAGGTTTAATTATAAGCCTTGAAATCTCCGCCAACTTCCTAACCAATAGTCAAACTTAAATGTAAATTTGATAAATAATTCATTTAAAATAAATTCAAATTTAAATGAATTTATTTTAATTGTTTTTTTTTTGCATGGCAATGACGTAAGGATATTGTGTTCTAAATAGTTTAGAGTTGCCAGTATCGTTAATGTTGCAACTATAAATATAAATACAATTTATGTTTATAATTAATTATAATTGATTATGGTTCAATTATATAAGGAAACAAATCAATTATAGTAATTTCATTTAAAATGATTTATATATCTGTCCCATTTCTTTTTATATAATACATTAGGATAACAAGACTAAGTACGCTCTAATAAAAAACGCTTAAATTTAATTTTATATATTCGTTTATAAAATATTAGTACCTAGACGTAGTCATTATTATTGGAGTATTCATTTTTGTAAATAAATAAATATTTTGGTCCGTCCAATAGATATTTAGTAATATCATAATATACATTCATATTTAAATTTCAGATATATTTTTTTTTACATTTAAAAAAGTTAAGAAGATCAAGTGGACAAATCATGTAATTATAATATATTTGATTAAAATAGTTAATCAATGTTTGGAATACTTAGTTGTATTTTTAATCTGTATTTTAAAATTAATACAATAAAAGGAAATCAATATAAAGATGCCTTTAGTACAAGCAAGTTTATAGTTTTAAACAATCAACTTTGTTTCCAATTTTGAATTATTTTTCATGTTCTATTTGACATATCAGGTTATATATTTAATTTTTTTTAATTATATCTGTAAAAGGTAAACTACCACTGTGCCAAATATTTTTGCTTCTTCACAAATATTGCCTTTTTCTATAACCAGTGGTGTTTCATTTTTTAATTTAGTTGTAAATATTTTAAATAATGGATTGTAAAAAACCTAGCAGCTGAGGCAAGACGTGCGCTTAAGATTATTAATAATAATTTTAATAGACACTATTAATATAAAGACTTACAATAACAAAATATTTTTTTTTGTATAAAAATGTTAAGTCTGTAATTATATTACTTTCTTGCCTCGATTGCTATGTATGTGTGGGTTGTATGGGAGAAGGTATGTAGTGCTCAAGATGTGCTTATAACATATGATAGAAAATGAATCTTAATAACATAGCCATAAAGTTCAAATTCAAAAATTACATAAAATAGTTTTTCATATAATTTTTTTTATGTATATTTTGATCTTGATTATGTAAAACTAACGAGATATTAAAAAGTAAGCGGTGCTAAGGAGATAAATGACCTAAATACATATTTACATACTGATTATATTGTATTTTGATAATTTTAATCAATATACGTGCCTTAACATTTGATTTTGTTTTTTTTTAATCCAATTTTGAATACATCCATTTTGTTTCTCCATAGTAAAACCATTTTGTATGATAGTTTTGTTGTTTGCTTAAAAATTTCTGATAATATTTTGGTTGTAGCATTTTCTTTTAGTCAGATTGAAGTGTTTTCTCGATCACAAGGCAGAGGTTAAAAATGAAAGCATACCAAGAAATTTAAGAAGTTTATTTGTGACGTCGGAAACGAGAAACATACAAAGGACATGTTAAAAGTCACCCTTAGGTACAATATTTGTTTTAAAAATAATAAATTCGACGATTCATTTGAATACAACTCCAATATATCTAAAATTTTATTAAATGACATGAAAACATTGATCATTTCCAAAGATATCGAAGAGAAGCGATTCACAAATCGTTTATTTGTAAATATTATTTCAAATTTCCTAAAAAAAACGAAACATTATATAAGCTCTAAAATATTCAGAAATCAAAATACACAGAGTTTTTACACTTATTAAATACCTACTTAACCACGATGTGTATGAAAGACATTAATTTTCCAATAGTCAACAGCGTTACAAGAGAATAATAGCTAAAACAACTATTATACAAAGATAAAGCCTTTTAAAAAAGCTTATCTACAACGGTCGCTATACCATATTTACATCTATTCACGAGAAACTTTCAACCGTTCTATTGACAGTTTTATAAATATATTAAGTACATTAGGCCTTATAGAGTTCCTATCTACAGCAGTGTCTAGATCAACCGAATTTGGTTTCTACCTACGATATGAAGTTATGTTGACAGGTCCCATTCGTCAGTATTTGGCAAATCCTCTCACACAATATTTGGCATCCTACCTACTCGTTCAATCTAACCATTCGAATCACTCGTTGCCTTCAGTTCATTCGCTCGTTCAATTTTTGATTGTGGCCACATTATTATTTCACTTTGTCCAATATAAACGTGGAAACTGTCACTATCTAAATTAATATGAATCCTATTACTTTTTCGTATCTTCCTATCATTACCGTTAATTACAAGACGATGAACACTTATATGTTTTTTTTTCAAATTGTATAGTCTCTTTAGATTATCGAGTCTCTTAAATTTGGCTGATGGAGCCGCAAGATTGACGTCTTCTGGTAACTTGTTTCCAGAAACGTTTCTCGAATTGTTTCTCCTGCAAGAATATTATATTAGACACGTGAATGCTAAACATTATCACAGGCTAAATGCATTATTCCTTTAAATATTTCTTCATCTAGTCAAATTGTTTTAAAGTGCTCGTGAACTTTTACTAATGTTAAGGTAATGTGCAGTTTATTGGTGTTGAATAAACTCATTACTGTTTCATTCCTTATCAAAATAACATATCAATTAAAAAAATGGAGAGAGAAAAAAGTCTATGACACTAAGTTACACAGCCATAACAATAAATGGTTGGATTATTCGATAAAGGGAAAGGGAAAGCGAAGAAGCGGGGTGAATGAAAAGCGGAATGGATTTCATTAAAAATATATTTCAAAACATTCCATCAAAATGGACAGATCAGTTCGTCGAACAGAAACGAGAAATCTAATTTATTCAAAAGCTGGATTTAAACACTAGATAATAAGCAAGAACAATTGACGAAATGCCGTAGTGCAAAGACAATCTAATAACATTTTGGCAAATATTATCATAATTTAAAGGCCGATTATAATTTAGATAATACACACAGTAACAATAGAGTTGGTATACTTTAATTTTAAAAGGCATTTTGCTGGCCGATTCAATATCAATCTGTAACAACCTAATGCTATTTATTTCAATTATATCATAAATGTGACCATCAGAAAACTTGGAATTAAATAACCTGAAGAATTAAATTTTGTCTCCGTTCTTGTAACTAATTTCTTTAGGTCATGTTTTATGATATAACAAAAATTATTATCTAAATTGGAATTTTGATTCCACCTTAATTTTAAAACAATAACGATTAGTTGGACTTTTCCCTAATATAAATAAATGGTATTCATGACTTTGCTATTGCAATTTCATGTTCGTAATTTTATCTCCAAAACTTTTGCTACAAGTCCAAGAACGCTTGTTTAAATCCAGCCAATCCACAGGCTATTATTGATTGCACTTCACTAAGAAAATGTCTGTTAAACCGTTTAGTATCAAACCAAGTCACGTGTCTCCATCGTGATCAATGATATCATGATGATGACCATCCAAGTAGTTTGTGTTGTGATGGCATTTATTTATCTACTTCGTAAAGGTTTGAAGATTTGACCGCAAATATATTCAAATTATCAACATTCAAAAAACGAAATGCAATCAACAAGGCCCTAAGCACAGCAAGCTAGTGCATTAGACATGGCCATTGACAAAGCATATCTTGTAATAGCCTTTGTTGCTCACAGTGGTTCTGCGGGGCGAAAACGGCCGGGCGTTGAGGACGAACGGTTCGCGGCGAGGGCTATCGGAGGACGCTCGACGACGAAGGAATCCCAATCTGCTTCAGATGTTGTGTCAAATGTTTGTTGTTCATGTTTCAAATACATTTAATTTTACAGACTGTGCTGAAATTATTCTTTTAATGTTTGATTGCATTGCTTATTTAATCGAGTCTTACATAGAATGTCTCCCAATGTATATATTATAAGTGATTTCATTGGACCATGCATAGCAGGTTGGGAGGCGCTCGTTATTCTTTACAATATGAATGATCTTTTACTTTTGACCTTTCGTATCTGGATCCATTTATTTCGTAAGGGTAAATATTATTACTATTACTGTTATGCATGTTATTAATAATATTATTAATATTTGTTTAGTTTAGTTTTATGCTATTACTTACATCTTCCCGTTCTGGCATTGAGAGCGCGTCCGCGAACGCATCGTCTGAGCTTCCGCTCGTGCCAACTGTTCCATCTCCATAAGTTTCGTTTCGGTTTCTGGAGCTGAAACGTTACAACAGCCTTTGTTCAACATTACTTCAATAACAAAAAAGAGCTTATGTAGCTAGTAACTATCAAGTAGCTTTTGTGTTTGTAAATTTAGCATAATTACTCAATCAAGGGGAAGCAATGATTCTAAAATCTATTAATCTTTAAGGGCTATCTATACAGCGTCAAAAACTACTGGATTGATTTTGATAATCAAAAGATATTTACCTATATGTATTTTATCTTGCTACAATAATGTAAGCCGAAGATATACACTACGAGATTTATTAAAACCAAGTCAAATGATATAACTAATTGCAAGTGATGTATACTATAAGTAGCAAGAACTACAAACTTGGTCAAATGACATATTTTAAAGGTAATGTTTCATGAAGAAATCTTAGCAAAGAATGAACTATTAAGACGTTTATAGTTGAATACAAACAATTCAAGTGAAAACCATGAATATGTTAAGGAAGCAAAAGGTGACCTTTCCAAGCATATACAGAACTGCGCGAAGTAGTATGCGGGCCGGTGCGGCACAGCGTGACCGCGTCCGCGCTCGCCACGCGCCGCACCAGCGACCGCTGGCACGCCGCGCGAAACGACCAATGGTCGCGCGCGCCAGCCTGCGGGGGGACGCCGTTCGTGTATCATACAATAACATGACTAATCAAATACAAGCCTAGGAGGACTAAAGCATCCGTTGAGTCGGTATTTTCTGCAATGATAATAAGAGCGGTTCCTCACAGGTAGCTTTCGTCTATATGATATCAGTTTAGATTGTAATGATACAATTTTTCCGACATTGTTAAAACAACTGACTCCACTGCAAACAAATGTTAATCAAATCAAATATAGTTTACTCAAGTAAGATTTTAATCCTACTTGAGTACGATTCAAATGTGCTTGTAAACAAGCATGTAAACAAGCACATTTGAATCGTCATTTAACAACTATATTAAGTGAAGTTACCACTGATTCGCAATGTAGATTCTACCGAGAAGAACCGGCAAGAAACTCATCAATTACTCTTTTTCAACATTTAAAAAAACAAACTCATGTTAGTTAAATACAATTATATATAATATCCTATCTGGAAGTCAGCAAGTATTAACCCCATATTTTAAACGAAATGTTTTTGGCACTGCCCAATACTTATGGTACTTATACATATCACGTAAAATGTATAACAGTCTCTCCACAAATATTTAGATCCTAGATATGGTTTAAGTCTGTCTATTTCTGTTCTGGTTCAAGCTCACCCATGCCACTTCCTGCTCCGCCAGCATGTCCTTCCCCTGGTCGAGCGCCAGGCGCATCTCCGCGCGGGGACTGAGTCGCTCCGGCGACGACGGTCTCACCTCTTCCCGTGAACACTCTTGTACTGATGGTGGTTCCGAAGCTGATGGTGAAACATATGCGGTTAGGTGAATAGATGAATACTTGAAAAGTTATAATATTTTTTTTATTTGAAGTGCTTGTAGTTTAGATCAATGATGTTCTAGTAAACAGATATGTCATTAACGCGCAAAAAGTGAAGACTAGAAAACGTCCTAATTGGGACGTTTGCCTTTAGTCGTTTTCATCATAATTATTCCAGTAATATGTTATAATACATCATAATTATGTAGTAATACGTTTTGCGTAATTAAAACATCTAGTTATCCCTTTTACTTATTATTTTTATCAAGCTATCCTTTTTACTTGTAACGAAATGTAAAATAAACGGTTCCCGGCGCGGCACACTTTTTTCTGTTGTTTAGTATGGATATAACATACATATCTGTTTATTAGAATATCATTGAGTTTAGACACTATTCTTTTAAAAAGAATATTATCGATGACAGATCACGAATTACTTAATTTTACGCCCACTTGTGGAATGTAATTTTTTTTATGACTACTTATTACTTTGCCATGCTTAGCTCACAGTAAAGCTATTCTGCTGTTTGGTCGATTTACCTGGTGACAGCTGATGTAGGGGTGTGGGGTTGTGGATGGTGGTGCGTTCGAGTGTGGAGGGCGTGCTGGCTGAACTGGCCGAGCCCCGACGACCGCCGCCAGCATATGCTCGCTCCACAGACTCTTTTGAAACTATTTTGTACGATCCATCATTTAGTTACGAATTAATTAGAAAACAATATCACATTATATAGAACTTTTGTGAAATAAATTTGTGTAAGTATATCATGTAAAACTTGTAATTTTTATTGGTGTCGATGTATACCAGATTGTAAGGGCATCGAAGGTGCCTCGTTGGTAGGAGTCCGGTCGGGACTCAGCTCGGACGCGGCGCCACCAGCGCGCCCCGCGACACGCCCCGCGCCCCCCGCGCCGCAAGCACCATCCTCCGCTTCTGTAGAATGCTACACCTTCAGCCCGGAGCATTGCGACACGAGTTCTATGTATGTATTGTGTTCCGATCGTGTTCGAAATAGTATATTGAGATGCCGTATTGAAATCGAAATACAAGCTGCGATATAAAGCGAAATTAAGGTGATCACTGATATACCGTGGATTACGACGTTAAGTTACTCTTCCAAATGATACGCACAAGTAACGTACAGGTGTCAGTGGAGTGCAAACTCTGTCATCGCATGCTAGGTTTAAGACAACAATAATTTCAAAGGATTGTTCTCAGTCCCTTGGGGAGAAACATGCATGCATCGTGCTCTGTATCGTATTGAGTCAATAGCATTAAATACTGATGTACGAAAATATGCTCCTCGCCTCACCTTCCAAGCTTAGTCAAGAAGTCCACTTTGCTGTCAAAATGTATTCTGTTAGTATTTGTATGTCGAGTGTTTTCATTACGTAGTGTACTGTCTTTTAATTTGTTGAATTTACTATATTTACTTTAAATAATGAGCAAATAAGGCTCTTCAACAAAACTGTCCTCTATATTCTTATATACTCGTATGACGAATGTTTCTATGATTGTTGTTTTCAAGAGTTCATAAGAGTTATTGTAATCGTAATGCAATCTTCGCTACAAACAAGTGAAGTTTTGATATTACCTGGCTCGGAAGCAGAGGACGGCCGGTGCGGCGCGTCGCAGCAGACGTCAGCATCGAGGCCACGCTCGCTGCCCTGCGCCAAGCGCCGCACCAGCGGACCAGTCACAATGTGAGATACAACCTAGCTACGGTCTATGCGATCGAGAACTGCCAATAACCCCCTAATATACATCGAATTTATTAATAATATCGTCGTGTACGAGATATTCCCCGATCAGAACCTATGTACGTGTTTAACATTAGGGTTAGGGTCATGCAACAAACTACATTCTATGTATATCGCATTTCATTCTATGGTCGTTTTACATGCTATGGTTGTTTAAACATCAACGTCCACTGAACATCTATTTCCATTGCATCTGACAACATTGCCTCTTTACAAAAATTTAAACTAAATAAAATTGTAGGTTTCTTTTATGTAAAATAATGGGCATAACATTTTGTCAATTTTGTCAGATCATTGTATCGATTATGCAATTAGTTTCTTTTTCTCATTTCCTACTAATAAAACAGAAAATACTTAAGTTATTAATAAACAAAGTAGTATATTATTATTGAATTATATTTCATTTTTTCTATACTATTAAACACATTTGTGGTATTCACCTGGTCCTCAGAGTTGGTAGGTGTTGGTTTGTTATCTTCACTTCCACTATCAGATCCATCCTCTTCTAGTAGAGGTTCTAATCTTCTTCTGAACACATCCCTGTAAACATTTTGAAATCATGTATTTTTAAAAAAATAATGTTCCTGCTGCTTCCGAGTGTTTTTACCGCAGAGCTTCTTCTCTAGGCAGGGTTAACAACTGCGTAGGAATAATTGTCGTTCTTTCTTATAATCCCATAGACCGGGAAATATAACGCAACTGAAGTTTGGAGTTCAGGGGCAGGATCAATAGAATTTAGTACTTTCCGAGCTATGCTCGAGCTACTAAGAATTTCTCATTAGAGAAATCCAGGCAAAATCAGGCATGGCATAGCCGTACTTCCAAGCATATCAGTCTCTTCAGGTCCCTACTTAACATATACATATCTACATACCTTGGAAGCAATGGTCTTAATGTCGTAGGTCCAGTTATCGTCGGTGCCATTAGCAGTTCATCCATCATGAGCTCCGTATCATCATCACCAGCATACGAGGATGAAGACTTGGTTGGTGACTAGAACGATTAGTTTCTGTTCATTTTATTAAAAATAAAGCTACTAAGCGTTTTCGATTTTCGATCCATTATATGTATATTGTAATCGTAATGCAATTGTATTTGACGACCGCCGTGGTCGAGTGGTGTGTACACCGGTTTTCATGGGTACCTCAATCAGGGGTTCCGGTATCGATTCCCGGCCGAGTCGATGTAGACAAAGTTCATTAGTTTACTATTTTGTCTTGTGTCTTGATTTTTTTAGTACCGTCGTTACTTTTGATTCTCCATAACACTAGTGCTTTAGGTACTCACATAGGGATCAGAGTAATGTATGTTATGTTGTCCAATATATATTATTATTATTACTTATATATTATGTAATTAGGACAACCAACTTTATTGTTAACATTCTCATACTCACAGAGAGGGTCCCATGTTCGGAATCGGGTAGATTGTCTGATAGATCACCAGAAGATGGTGTCCCCCAAGCCTCTTCACCACTGGCACCACTCCCCTCCCCTGTCTCTACCGTACCGTCTTCTGTACCTATAGCTGACTTCCAATCACCGACTCCAAGGCACCTAAATCATAGACTTCATTGTAAAGTGGGCAACAGTGTTACTACTTTCTAGGAAGTCAAAATAATTAATCGATTTCTATCAAAAAAATCACTAAAATCTATTATATTATATATTTATTCACTACTAGACATTATGAGTATAATCTAAAAAAGTAAAAATATTTTAGATTTTAGAAATAAATTAAACATTAAAAAAACAATCACCTATAATTCAGATTTACAGTAAAACATATTTTTCTAATATCAATAAATAACAATAATAATATTATGATTAAACTAGCATCAAAATTACAAAACCTCAGATCTACTTCAATGCTATAAAATAATACATTTTCTGTAAAACGTTAAGAGTTTCTAAAAATATCTTCAAATCTAGCATCGTCTAATTCTTCTATAAAGTCTGTAATGTAACAAATAGCGCATTATCTAAAACAATCATCAAACAAGAGCCATCGAACTCATACACATACTCAGCGTTTCTTTTCCCATTGTGTAGTTTTCCACCTATTTCGTGAGGAAAAACATAAATATTATTATGATCACATGAACATTTGAGGATTACTTTCTTTTGCAAATTCTTTACTTTTTTAGTAAAAATAAAGTGGCATACCTTTCCAAAAACGATGGTTGTTTATGCGCTATAGAAGTATTTGGCACGCTTTCTGTATGACTGAATATATTCATTTTTTCGACGACAAATGACCCAGCACGCGCTGTCCACCCCATGATACCTCCAGCGGCACTAGTAACTAATAAAAAAATAAATTTAAGTATCGCCTTTTCAGTCACATAAAATATGTTTATTTGGTTGGTACCTGTATTATACGTTTTCGTGGTTTCCGGTTCTTGTGTCAGTCTTACGTTACCATCATCCGTTTCATCCGAAGGTAGTCTTTCAAGACTTGACATTGTGCCGTATCTGTGAATAAGATTATAATTCATGCACTTATATATTACTTATGTATTAATATGTTGGTTAAACTCACCTTTTTAGAGAAACATAAGGTAAATCTTCTGGAGCATCTGGAGAATCAGGGGATTCGTCTACCAGTTCATCCTGAAATGAATACATATGTCAATACATACGAGAATACTTACTAAGAACAATTATACTATAAACATACATATACTTACAGTTTTACTAGTATTGTTATAGTCTGGCGTTGGTGGTACAACTGCTATATTTGGTACAGGTGATTCTGATTTAATTGAACCAAGACTTCCAGGCCTCGAATTCGTCCTATTGGAACTAACACTTATGTGATCGAAATGTGTCTTTTTAAAAGGTTCAACTCGCATCAAATGGGCTGCAGGGTTTATAGCCGACAATCCCATCAACATGAGCGGTCCTAATTCGGAATCTTCATCCGATAAGACGTCGTTTGTGTTTGCATTTATATCTTCTATAACCTCGTTTTTTTTGTTTATGTCACCGTTCATTTTACTTACCGCAGATATACCCATTCTTGGTGACCTTCTTAAGCCCCTTTCTATTCTAAAGTCGTTGTCGTCCTCATGTATGGAATCATCATCCAAAAATACTGACGATGTTTTAAGGCATGTGCCTACATTTTCTCTTTTTGTAATTATGTTCATTCCTAAAACTTTATTCAGTACAGTTTCAGCCTTTTGTCTTGTGCGTTCATCTTTTCTCAAAGTTGCTGGAGATGAAAATGTTGAAGATTTTGGTTTTGATAGCATTATACTTTCAACGCATTTAACTTCATTTATATATTTCTCTTGTGCTATAACACATTGGACTTGATTAGCTATATTTGAGCTGGACGTTCTTAAATCATTCGAACTAGAGTTAAAAACCATAGAGCTACATGTTGTGTGGCTAGTGGACAGTGGACTATTTCTGCTACTTGATGTCGGACTGGGCGACGTAATGGAATTCTCTTTCCTCAATTCCAAGTGACTTTTTGTGTGACTTCTCGTCATACTTTTATTTAAGACAGGAGAGTCAGTTTTCAGTTCATAAGACTTTGATTTAAGCATTCTTTGACTCTGTTCAATCGAATCGATTACTTTCTTAGCAGCCTTAGGACCATCTTCTGGGCGTATTCTAATAGCACCTTTGCGTTCTAAATGAGTAAAATGTTTTTGTTTACGAGTATTACAGTTCGCGCTACAACTACTAGGAGTACTTTTATTTGAGGCTGAAACTGGAGGTGAGGCCTCAATTTTAGGTTTTGGAGGTACTGGTGGTTCTTTTTGTGAAACTAATGGACTGTTTGGCTTTGATAAGCACTTTTTATGACACTGTCGACATACAGGAATAGTGTCTACCACAACTGGACTGGTACGGACCGTTATCTGTAAATATAGTATTGTGCTTAATGTACATAATTTTTTTATTTAACATATAATACACATTCAGCAAAGTTTTAGCTTGCTAAAAGATATTAAGGAAAATTCTTTTAAATTAAACCTTTCGTGTGATATATATTCTAATATATTAACATCAATTATAAAGGATAATATATCTTCAATCACTAAGACACGCTCATTCCGTTGAATGATCGCGTTACCACATCTAATATAATATTAATTTAATTCATCACACGTAGAAATGCATGCCTTCAAAATTGAGTCGATACATTTATTTAATTTCTTTATTAATGATAATCAAGATTAACCAAAAACAGAACAAGTTCACTTTCACCACTCGTATTAGGGCACTCTTATAGCAGTATAGGTAAAATAAACACTCCCAAGTTCCTTAGACTTTGTTGAATAGTGAAATATGCTTTTGGAACACTAACCTGACTACCTGAATTACTACTTTTTGATGGGCTCTTATCATTTTCCTTTTTTTCAACACTGGCAACAACAGCGGCTTCTTTATTTTCAATATTATTTTCTATTAGATCCGCTACCTCTAATAGGTTTAGCTCTTTTGACCTCTTTCTAAGCTCTTCGATACTCCACATCTAAAATATTAGTTAAATTATTCAGCAATTTAAATTTATAATAATAAATAAGAAATGATAATTTTTTGAGCCTTCCGATTTCTACCAGACTAGTAAATATGACACTACCAATAATCTTATGTTTTGTTACTTACTTCCATATCCGGTTCTGGGGGATCTAGCTCCTCAGCTTCAGGTAACTGAGTCATCCATCTCTGGAGGTGTAAAGTAGATCCTCGGCTTTTATTACTTCTTGCACCTTCAACAGCACTTCCAGCGCCACCTGTCTGTGTTTCTGCAGAACTCCGGCGCGTCTACAAGTATTTTTTGTTTTTGGACATCTTTTTTATATTATTATTCGTTTCCGAAATTAGGTTTCATATAATATCATGATTTACGTCCTTCAATTCGACTATATGTTATAATTTAACTTCATTGTTCATTTATTAATAGATATAATTTTAAAAATGGCTTAGATTGTCCAATTTGTGGTAAGTATCTTCAAGTCAAGTGGATATTAGGTGAAATTCGAATAATCGTACAATCTGCGAAATGCTATTTTCAATTATAAAATAAAGTTTATTTTACTTACCCGATTTAGGTACTTTTTATTTAACGTTTGAAATATTATAGTAAGAATATAATAAACTCTTGAACACCACAATTATAGTTGTCTTTAAAAATATTCACAACCTCTTCAACGAAAATAATAATTTGTTAATTTTCAAATAATCATTAAAAAATTATGTAATATAACAATTAAACTATTCGAATTATTACAATGTGCAAAAATATATCGTTACTTTTGAATAATCACTGCGTTACATAGAAAAATGGTAGATAGAACATTAATATTATTATATTAACAGCGCTTTTAATATTCCAGTCGTAAGATTCGATAGCTTCGCAAAATAAGGTCCATTTAAGAAATTTGAAATAAAAAAAATAATCACCATCGACAAAGTCACTTTATTCACCGATCATTAGAAATTTCTGCTTCGATCTAAACAAAACATCCAAATTTTTATTATAAAGTCATTATACGCCACATAGAACCCAGAACAATAAGTAAAAGGCTTTCTCAAAATTATCATTCTTTTCCTCATATCTATTACTTATTTTACACAGCCAAAAACATCGAAAGTTATTGATTCTAACTACCAAAAATTTTTAGTAGAAAATAAGGTCATATACATTGGAGAACCCCGGGAGTAGGTTATGTGAACATTTTACGATGCTAGCGATTATATATACGCGCTTTTCTATTTCAATAAACACACAGTTATGGACACAGTTTAAAATGTATGCATTAAATCGTATAACAAAAAGCAGTAACTACATTTAAATTTCACACAGAGTAACATCAACTACCATTTTTCATTGTAACACGTATTATTCTAATGGCAATGCATTAAAAGAAGCGATGCACAAACAAAAATAATTCAGTGATGCTGTGATGGTATATGAATTCAATTTCGCAAAACTAATCGCCAAATATCCACATGACCTGTACAATTTGTAAGGTTATGTACAGTGAAATATCTTAACGTACATCGAAATCGTTAACATCAATTCGGATATATTTGTAAGTGGTAAAATAACATTGCCAGTAAAGTCATCGGAATCAGAAGATTTGGGAGAAACAGCAGTAAAACCTTTTCAACTAAACAAACGTCATAAGACAAGGACGGAAGACTTGAGAAGCAACGATGATATTACAAAACTATTAGTTCAAAGTCGTATAAATATGTCCTACTACGATTGGTACCCTATAGTTACATTTTTGACACTGAATCCTATAATACGGTAAATTGTATAATATCAGCATACATATTTGAGTCAAGGGAATATATTCAACTCAATATCTCAGTTCAGTTCTGTTAAATTCCATTTTTACCCAGCTGTTGTTACATATCATATTACTTGGAAAGGGCTGACTTACATCTAGAATATTCTAATCAATAGCCAAAATACCGAGATTTCGGAATACTGTTAATGTTCGAAAATATGTCTCTCAAAATTTTTTTGCCACAACCTTAATATCAATCCCCAAATATAAGCAATGTTAACGTTCCCACAAAGTTTACAACTTTCCAAATATTTACAATTTATATTTATTTTAAAAGCCAATTAGTCAACGCCGGATTTCAGATTTCAAATAAAAGGACCGGATATTGTCCAAAATTTAAAATGTTTTAGGTCTTTAACTGAAATTTCCTCGAATCCGGAGAAAATAGGAATCCACTAACTCCGGATCTGACTCCGCAGATCAAAGTTCTAGATAGGCCGGTGGTGTCGGCCTCTCAGGTAGTGGCACTCGAGGTAAGAGAGGATCTTCGGGAAGAAATATACGTTCCTCTACCGCATGCTTATAAGAGGGATCAACGTCTAAATCGGCTAATGCTAGATCAGCTTCGAAGGATTCCCATCTGCATGGGCTCATTTCTGAATAATCTTCCCCGCCTTCTGGTGTGAGTTGAGCGCTCGGGGAAGCTGGAACGTCATTTTTCTCAATGCTGGAGGAAGATACGAAATGGGACGAAAATGTTTGAGAATCCGCTGGAGAGAGATTAGCAGATGGTGTTTCTGGTGTTGGTGCGGTTCTCCAGACTGTACTGAGAGGCCCTCTCACGGGTTGCGGATGTGGGGAAGCAGAGCTGGGTCTGACATCGAAGCTAACCCTAACTTCTTTCTCTGGGCGCTCTTCTACGAGCATGTTTAAGTGTGAACGGTATGAGCTCGCGGGTAGAAGGGCGAGGCTCGAGTGTCGTTGTATGCTGGACCCTGATACCTGGCGCTGCTGAGAGTCGAGAGTCGCTAGGCTAAAGGTCAGCTGTGGGTCGGGAGAGTCGAGCGGAGAACCGAGTGGCGTCCCCGACATCGTGTGTGCGCGGTAACTGAAATGTAATTATTTTAACTTTTATTGAAGAAATGAGTTATGGGGCCAAGTTGTATTAATTATGATAACAAGGCAATGCAACGCAGTGTGTGTGTTTTGTATAATTATATAGATTGTGCATGCGAATAATATTATGATATTTAATAGAAAATATTATTTGTAGGAATATTATTAATAAGCACTTACATTTGCCTCTGCAACAAGCTCTGCCACACGGCTTTCAAATCGATTGAAGGAGCTCGTAAGACGATCGGTCGTGAGCGCGCCGGAGTCCTTGGTGCGCACGACACCAGAGGACTCTCTCCCCCTGCTCGACCCAGGATCAGTCGGAATTCAGTAGCTGTGAATTAAATAGTATTTTAATTGTTTTAGTCTAACCAATTTATTTTCCTCATTTTTGAGTATTTGAATAAATATTATGTGTCATTTTTATTTGAGTCAAAATCAATTAAAAACAGTCGTACCTTTCTTCCTAATATTAAATTGGGCTTCCGACACAGTTCCCAATGCGACCGGTTCTTCCGTCACGAATAAGACTCTATCTCTGGACACCGTGGCAAAGAGCAGCAGGTCAGTGAATAGCAGCGCCCAGTACGGCCGGATTGTTCTGCCTTCTACCCTGGAGAGTTCTCCGCCGAATATCCATTGCCGTCCTGCAGTGCTCAGGACGAATGGCTGTAAGTGCATAAAGGGAAAATATTATCTTAGCTGTATTGTCTATATTCTGTATTAATATTAAAAATGTGAAAGTAACTCTGTCTGTCTGTCTTGCTCTTGCTCTTTCAAGAACACAAACCACTACACTGAATTTCATAAAATTAGCATAGGCTACTTTTTTGGCTGAAACATGACAACCAACAGCCTAAAAAGCGAGCGAAGCCACTGGTGTCTACAATTTGGAATATATTTGCACTAGCGACGTGGTTTAAACGTTAGTGATGGTAGGGTAAAACTTCCTAATCAAATGCTTGGTAAAGTAAGTTCGTTTAAAGTGCTCTCTTTTAATTTTCTTCTGGTCGTCACTTACCTTACATCTAGTGAACACGAGGCGACTCTCCAAATCGGCAACCGACAGTAAAGGTTTCCCATCACCGGCGAGACCCATTAGGCCAGAACCGGCTGTCACATCTTGATAACCACTCTATATAAATATTTTGTTATATTAATAACCACATATTTTGATAACGGAATATGTTAATAAAATCGTTTTCTTATTTTGACATTATTTAATATCTACTTTAAGTAAGGCAACAGTTGTATAAATAATGTTCTATTGTAATGTTTACCTGAAGTTGTTCCACGATAACTTGAAGCTGCTTTTTCTCGAGCTGGTCATAAGGTCCAGCTCCATTACTGCTTGCAGCTGCTCTCATTAATCTAAGAAGCTCTCTGAACTGTTCCAAAGGTTTGTGAACAAGGGATGTGATGTCGGGCCTCCTCCTCGGTATTGGAGGACTTGTACAAAACCTTGAAAACGCACCACTTGGATCTTTTGACTTTTTTACCTGTAAAATTACAAATGGTTTTTGAACGAAGTTTCTTTTGGAAAATATATTAACTGATGTGGATAAGATTTCTCACCAATACGCAGTCAGCTCTTTTTAGTCCTAAACAGTATTTTCTGTAAAGACTAAGGAATACAGGTGTCTTCTGCAAGTAAACGGCCACGACTGTCGATGTTTGTATTTCACCATCATCTTGGACGACTTGATCCAAAATATCTTCCGATAATCTAAAGATCTGTAATATAATATTTCTATGACAACTGAATATAAAAATAAAAATTTACTGTTTGGAATCTTTTTTTACTGAATGGTATGTGGTAGATTGGGACCTAAAATAATTTAAATAGTAGGGTTCCTTTTTTCGATTGGCTATCCTATTGATCATGTAGCTGATCCTGTTACTCATAGTGTTTTATTATAAATATGAGTCAAGATAGCTCAGAGGAATCAAATTCAAAAGAAGTACTACTACTGTATTTTCATGTGCTGAACTTATTCGTCTAGTGCTCGGCGATGAAGGGAAACCTCATAAATAAATCAACGTGAGTCGTTTCGCCTAAATAAAAGGTAATGAGGCATTTGCTCACTAATGGAGTATCATGTTTCCTAATATAAATATTGCTCTATTTTTCTACCTTTTTAGATAGTTATGCAATATATAAATGTTTTGTCTTTGTTTGTTTAAAAATTCGAAAGAAAAATTGTTTAAAAATCATAAGAAGACGATAAAGTCCAAATTACCACAATTTTGAATAATTGTCGGGTGCTTTATCCGGTCAGGTTTTCTTAAAATTTTAGAATAAAAATGATTCTCCATTATATATATGTCAATAACTATTTTCGAACGTAAGTAAATCCAACCATCATCCAATCATACCTCTTCAATATTTTGGAACAACAACTGATGATCACTCGGTGCAATCAAATCAGCCCTCTCAGCGAGTGGTGATACGAATCGCACCAGGCCGAACTGAAGGCATGTTCCGTAATGCTGTTCCCTGGACACTACGGCTAAAAGCGCTCTCTTCCTTCCGTCTGTAGTCAGGCTTGTTGCCTGTGGGGGAATTATTTGCTTAACTCAAGATAGACAAAACGATTAAGTGAAAAAAAATATAATTTTTATTAAGGTACACATCCCTTTTTTAATTTACAAACAAATTAAGGAATAGATAAACGTGAAATGGGTTTCTTTAGATTCAATTTTTGTCGGTATTCTTTACTGAAAAATGTAAAAAAAATATAAATGTCAATCTACATCTCATCGAGCAATTCTATTTCTACTACAAAAAATAAATAAATAATAAAAAGTAATAAATAGGGCAAAGTATACTCGAAATTTGTTATTATTGGCTTTATTCCATAATCTACTTATGGCACCATTTTCATTGGCTTCACAATATTGAATAATACAACACCAAGGGTATTGGCGCTAAGTGATCCATCAATCATCTAATAAATCTGTGTGGGACGTGAAGTTTGTCTAAACGTTAATACAGGATGTAAGATGTTGCCAAGGCCAAGGCCAAAGACGAATATCCATTTCTCAAGAAAATTAACAAAACTAATATAAACATCATGAGTATTTAATATCGACAGGAATAAATATTTCCATATTTTAGTTGATTGCAAATTTGAACCGTCCAAATTACAATCTGTGTGAGAAGTAGATAAAAAATGATGAAAATCCCTATCAATAATATAATTTAGGTAAGATTAAGGGTACAGGTACAGACTGCAGTTCCTGAGATCATAGGTTCAAAGGCCAGGCCGATAAAAAGATATTGGATATATCTTATTGAATTGTTTTTATTGGCTCGAAGTCTGTAAGTTGGAAGGAAAGCAGGTAAAGTCGTTGATCCTTAATTATTTCCGGTCGTGTTAGATAAGTCGGCCTTTCAGATTATGAGAGTGCAATAGTGTTTGTACAAATGTTTAATTGAATATGCCTTAGATAGTTGGCTAGTCTCCCCTGAACGTGGCCAAAATCGGTCAAGATAATATAATCATATTCCCACAATTAATTAGTTTAAAATGAAATGTAAAAATAAAAATTGAAAATGTTTTTGTTTGTGGTCTGATAATGTGATTATTTAAGTATCTGTGAGCATCTAGTATGTATTTTCGAGAAAATTACTTTGTTCTCAATAGACTATAAAATTTATAGTAAGTAATACTTATAACAACAGCTTTATGATATAATTATTGATGACAAAGTAACTACTCTTAAAGGTGCTGAAAAGTTAAATGTTATATGTGCAAACTATTTTCTATTACATATTACTGTATTTAAATTAATGAAATGAAACAGTAAAATTAAATAAAATAAATAAAAGGAAAGAAAAAAACACAAATGAAAACAACAAAAAATAATTATAAGCAATAAATTTATTTGCACTTAATATTAAGAAACATATTAGAAAAATGAAACGAAATAATCATAACAGGAACCAAAATTTTTACGAATTAATTAATTAATTAAGAAAAATAAATTAAATTAAGACACACGACATAAAATGTGTTTTATACAAAATAAACAAAATAATACAATAACACAAAGTTTTAAATCTAAAAAAATGTTTCACGATTAAACCTACGTTGACAAAAAAAATAACACACGACGATCTTTGTCAAAATAAATTAAAAAAATAACAAAATAAATAATAACGAAACAGTATTCTTAAACGTAACGATTCCCCTTCGTAAGTTAACCTCTCATCGAACATATAATTAGACAAAGTAACTCTGATTATAATAAACGCTGAGAATTCACCACTCTATGATATAAAAATAAAATCTGTACAAGCTAAAGAGAAACTAAATTAAGCAAACGTTTCTATAAGATAGTGGAATGTATTGTGAAGTTCGTGTAATCTAGTATCTACAGCAATAACAATAGCTATACCAACTACTGTACACAATTGTAACAAATAAAAAAAAATCATTATGAAAAATATAAATTAAAAACAAACACACACTTAAAAAAATTAATGATAAAATTTAATATCTATGACATTAGATCAAACTAGGTCAACACTAGCACCACTTTTCTAAAAATTCTAAATTTGAATTTAGATTCAAAACATAATTTGTGATCGAAAATTTTACAGATGACTAGTATGAATTCAATTCTAAAATAGTTGGGAAGGAAAAGGTATTTATGATACAGGAAGATAAACGAGATTATAAAGTATAAAATCATGAAAAATAAACAGAAAAAGGACATAAGCGACAATATCTGAAATGATGAAAAAAGTGCGTACAATAATTATCCATTTATGACTTCCCAACTATGAAAATTTAGACCAATTCTAAACTATGATGCCGTTACCGACCTCCTTGGAAAATGTGACCTGCGGCAGGTGTAGCTTGCGTCTGTCTAAGGATTGGCTGGTGGAGGAACAGGCTGTGGGTGGTCTTGCTGCCGCCGCTGGAGAAGCAAGAGCCGCTGCTCGAGGGGATTTCGGTGCTGGTGGTGGAGTTGACTCCGGAGCAGGTATGGACGCTTGACCCAGACGTGGCCTGATGCCGACGCCATTTTGCGGTACTCGTCTGAAGGTTTCCAAGTTTAATGTTTGTCCTGCTGACCTGAAAATAAAATTACACCGTTACATTAGCGTTTATTTAAGAGACGTTGAGTAGCACATGAGTTATAAGACAAAAATATAATCCATTAAAATGCTCTTTGCTCTTTTAGCAACCTTGGGCTTATCTAACAGGTATTGAAATCGAGAAATATCTTGCGTTACATGTACAACCGCACACGTACTAATGGAGTATGGTTTGAATAACATATAAAAAAATATTCTCAGACTCTAATTGTCAGTCTTTACTTTAAATAATAATTAGTATTGTATGATTAGTAAAAAGGATTAATCAAATGTAAACAAAGAACATCCAAAATTTTGCTTAAAAAATTTTAAAAACTGTTTTAGTAATAACGTGACATTTTAACTTACTTGACAAGATTACGGACTTCCTCTTCAGACGCTGTAACAACATTCTTGTTTCCAACAAAGACGATGTAATCACCAGCCCTCAAGCCTGCCCTCTCAGCCGATCCACCAGCTGCTACCCTCTCAACTCTGGGAGGGCGTGTCCATACCACCGTAAATCCAAAACCTCCTGTTGTTCCTCTTAATAACCTATGAAATTTATAATTTTAGTTAGAAAAATCGTATTTATTACAAAGATAAAATTTTGTGATATAAACTCAGATCAATAATTTGATTCAGGAGCTGAAATACTAACTTTCTAGTTGTCGTAAATGGCGTTCGTCCGTGTCGTTGTGTTCGTCGAGGTGCTGCAGGGTCTTCGGGTGGATCGAGTTCCAAATATCGTAAGAACAGGTGCTCATCAGCTTCCCGTTGTAAGGCTGCTGCAACTTGAGCTTGATTTGTTGATGGGCCATTGGACGCTACTCCTAAATACAACAGTTTCAAATGAGCCAAGGATTTATAATATCTTTAAATGAAAGTTTTAATAAAAGTTAACTTTTAAAAATACTTGGTTGTTATGTCATACTGACAAAAACAACTGTATCTATCTATCTAATTTATTACTATAAATTAAGCTAAGAATGTCTTAAGCTTTAAGCTTAAATTTTATAATATATCGATCTAATTTACCTTTATCTGTATTTTCTTTTGCGCCATCATTAGTGCTGGTTTCAGTATTATCCGTGGCCATTTTGCGTCGGTCAGTCACGCGGCAGGCGTCCTGCGCCGGCGCACTTTGGCGCCCCTGCTGCAAAAAGTACGTGCCGGAGATGTCGTTCTTAATAGCATCTTTCAATGGGAACGAGACACATCCTAGAAACTCGCTCCGTCTGTAACAACAAAAAATATTTCATTAATTGATGCTCTATTATTAATAAAATGACAAACATAAGGATTAGTGATGAATAAACATTGGGTATATTAGGGTAGGTAACGAGAAACGAAAAGATTTTGGAGGTACTTTTCTTATCTATTTAAAAGTGAACACATAAAAGGTCGATGACACAGTAACATTGGCTAGGTGGAGACAAAATACCGAAGTGGGAAGGAGAATAAAATATACAAAACATATTAGTACGTAGTTTCATATCTTGCACGGATCATTGTATGTCAAGTTAGACGGTAAAAAATTGACCTCAATTCGCTTCCACGAGTGTAATTAGATGAAAAGGCGATGAATCAAAAGGCCTCACGTCGACTTTTCGCATAGGTATTCATTATTATAATGCACGTCGGTCATGTCCGAATTTTATGCATGATTGTGTAAAATTGAGCTTCCATTGTGCTAGTAGGTCAAACATCAAAAATACAATATATATTATATTCTCTCGTGATATTATTGCTGTTTCATTGTGCTATCTAATTGCGTATTTCATTTCTATTAATCAGCAACATTTATCGACATGAAATTCTTATTTAAGGCTCTTATTTCTTTCCTTCTTGGGTATGCCAAATGAAAATATCTTCAAGAAATAGTCTTATGCGTAAAAAAAATAATGGTTGAAAATACATTTTAGTTTTCTTTAATTCAAATTGTAGAGTACATAATAGCACGTTGTACACTTTTACAAACGAGTTATTTATACAATTGATTTTCAGTATAACTTTCACTAGTTCTTGAATAGTAGGTAATAGTAGGTAAGGGTTGCATTGCATGTTTGAATCGCTTGTAAACAATTGAAGGAGAAAGTATGGCCGTGATCCTTAGACTTTTATAATTATAAGTCCCAGCTAGACGTATTGCGTCAAATACAATATCACACGTTATTTGCGACCATCATTGAAATAAGAAATGTTCCATATTTTTCTTGTCGGATTTCCTGGAATTCCTAGAAAAACAGCATCAGCGAGAGTTATGTCATGAGTTATTGCGAAATTCTCTACTATCCGTCGGTAGTTATTAAGTAATGCGCCCATATCCATATATTGATCGAATGTATCATTCCTGGTCATTTGATTACGAGACGAATTATCGGTCCTTGCATTTCCTTACCTTGTCAAATGTGTACAAACCGTGTAATGCAGGATGTCGCCATAATCGAACCGCAATTATGGTGTTTAATAAACGGTAATCATTCATTTGCGTAATATATGTTCGCAGTAAATGTTATTTATTATTTATCTTTTACATTTAATATGAAAACAATCATTATTTTATAGCAGATAATTTATTTTCATAAAGGTCATAATCCAATTCGATTTCGCGTGAGCGTATTTTAGTGAATTTTGTAATCGTTATGTTTTGCCGTCATTCAACATCAATATATATTATTATTAACATCGATACACACATCTATAAAGTGTTCGTGCTTCCCTAAGGTTTCACAAAAGCTTCTAAGCATGCAAGGGCTGTTCCAAAAAGCCTTTCTTCCTCTCGTGACATTGGAGTGCATATCCATGCGGACTAGAGTGACGGGGGACACCAAGCGGGGCTCACTTACGGGGATAGATGTCACTCTTCTTCGAGAATTGGCGAGCTGCCCGCGTGTGAGGCCTCCGTTTTATCGTGGATATCGGCTGGGAGGCTATTTTTCCTAGCTCTGGGTTCCGGAGGGTCCCATTCAGGTAAGCTATTTTTCCTACACAGTTGGGTGTTGCGATGTGCGTGTTGGTGGGAGCAATGCTGCCGAGGCGGCGGCTCCTCCCGTCGCGTTTGACTTAGTCCGGCGACGGTTTGAGACACGAACGACATCTTCGTTATTCTTTTATATGTTTTGCTCTACTGGAAAATGTTTGCAAGCTTATACTATATTTAGCATTGTACTTCTTAATTTTATAGGGTTATAGCCATTCTACTACCAGGATTTTTTCAATTCATTATTGGCTGTTTTATATTGTCGCGTTATATTTTTGCAGAATATTAAATTGTAATTATATAGTTAAGGGATGTTTTTTCAAGTAAACTTTCTTAATAAGCCATTAGGCGAGAAAGTTTGTAGCGACATCGTGTTGAGTTTTATAATGTTTTTAAAAAGCGTTATAGTTTATTTTATTAGTACGGTGAGAACAAATTGTTTAAGAACACGCAACGAAACCGGCTTTATGAACTCACAATCCGAACGTAAATTTTAGTCGTATGTATTGTTAATATATTCCTAATTAAATTTCAGACGATTATTTTTAAAGAATTGAATTTAAAAAGGTCATAAGTTTTATAACATCATGAAAGGTCATACAACATTAAATAATTAAGCAAAAAGAAAACTTAAGTGAGAATCAGGGTTTAATTTTGTTTTAATAATAAATTAATAAAAATTAAAGCCCATTAATGTCCAGTTTATAATTTTTTTTTATGAAAAAGGTCGTAACCTTATTTTTTATGACATTGGTTATTGGACGCGCATATGGGCCACCTGATGGTTAGTGGTCACCATCGCTCATAGACAAAAGCGCTCTTAGAAATATTAACCATTCCTTATCCAATGTGCCACCAACCTTGGGAACTAATGTTATGTCTCTAGAGCCTGCAGTTACACTGGCTCACTGACCCTTCAAACCAGAACACAACACTTTTGTTGTTTAGCGGTAGAATATCTGATGAGTGGGTGGTACCCAGATGGGCTTGCACAAAGCTCTACCAGCAACGGAACGTTGCTTCAATGTGGATTACAAAATATATAAACTAATATCGAGTAGTAATCTTAATAGCAGATAACTTCTCTTTTCTCTAGTTATCTTAACATGGCAATACAAAATTGCATACAAAGGGCGTAATCGACGAACGACACAATAGAAAATGTTGGCGCGTCGCCAGTTTCTGTGAGTTGATACATAAAACTACACGATTCGTTTGTATTATATCAGAAATATAATAAACTGGCTATTTTTCTCACTTTAGTATATACATAAAAATTAAATAGATCTTTACACGGTTTACAGTTCAAGAATTCTTTATTGAAACACGCTTTTGCAAGCATTTTTGAATCGACTTACAAGATTAAATTAAATGAAAAATGACTAGTTCCAAATTCAAAATCGACCGAAAATACAAAAAAAATACTCTTTATCTTGATTAAATTAAATCTATAATTAAAACATTTTTTTAATATCATCTGTGGAAATCAAATACTTCTTACTTATATTGTCGAATAAGATGCCTTATATATCAAATTCTTTCGGGTAAGGATATTCTGCAATCAATTGAAAATACATAAAGTTCAATTGAATGTCAATGGTAAATTTTTTAAATTAAGAACTCGAAGACAATCGAGCATCTAACTTTAAACGGTGATTCCCATTACTGAATAGGATCACTCAACCGTCCTATAACGATTCAATGCACATCAGCAAACTTGGAACTAAAGATTGGCAAACCATGAGGGCTTGTAATTTAAACTTTCCTCTATCTATGAAACAATAATCTTTGAACTCTCGATATTATCTTCGTAGCTGAGATAACTTATACCATATAACCAGTTTATGTTGAACCTTATTCAGTAGCTGCTATCGTCGTTTGAGAAGGCCAAATAATTGCCAAGTTCATTTTAGGATTTGCCATGCAAGATTTCAGGCATGGATGTTGTCCATTATGTGTTTCTGGTATTAATGCTCTGTTCACAATTTACCGTAAGTGAATAGTATGTCTATTTAAAAATCTTTATAAAAATATAAAAGCCCTTACAATTATACGTCGATATAATATGTGTACATGTGTCAAGTAACATTGGTAATAACAAAATTTTCCATGAAAAGTGCCTCTCGTGTTGTCAAGTCATCCTTACAACGTTTTGTTTGTCTGTTTGGTCCGGTTAGGCTCGAAATCAGCTGGACTGATTTTCATTGGCCGATAGCTGACATTATAAGGTTAATAATTAACTTTTATTTTAGAAAATACCTCAGGTAATAAAATTCATGACATTATATTAATGTATGATATAGAATAGCAATTAGTTATTAACTAATTGCTATTCTATATCAACACGGACGAAATCGCGAGTAACAGCTTGTATAATAATATGTTTCTTTTCAAATGATTGTGAACGTTGCAAAGAATGTATGTATGTATGTATTGTATGTATTTGTATGCCGTTTTTAAATGAGAGTGTCATGAAGTGTTCGCCCTACTTTTTTAACATTAAGGGAATTCCATATTTTACTTTAAACTGTGTCAAGATGTTTGGTTCTTATGGACATTTTCGACATTTAATGAATGAAATATTTGACCAAATCAATATAACAAGTCTGAAGTCTGTAGTATTCGCTTTATTATGTGGTCGCACGAGGAAAGTCAGATGGTAAATGGTACCACCATCCATACACATGGTCAGGCACTTTAATCATTACTTAAAACGCCAATGCTTTAATAACCTTTTACGATAAGATTGTAACATATCCTTGAGCGGCTTGTTACTCTGGCTCACTCCTCCAATCCAGAACAAAACAGCACTATAAACTATTCCAACCATAACAGGAAAAAAGACAAATAAATAACATTTGGCAGCAAATAGATGCGACATCACAGGTCGAGAGCTTGTACAAGTATATTTACTATGGATTTGGGAAAAATCGTTATGAACATCGACTAAGCTGTTATCGGTAATTTGTAAGAATGAAAGTGGAAATAAGTAAGTTAATGGCAATAGTGTTGTATTATCATAAACTCTTAATAGTGCACAATATACCTGAGTTATTAGCAAACCGTATGAAATACATAAATCTAAGTTTTGTTCAAGCTAATAAGTATGTCTGTTTGGTGGTGAAATTTCTGGTACCACCAAATATCATGGCCAACAGATTTAATTTTTTAACGGTAAATGGAAACGAGCTTTATTGGTCATAAATTGGAAGTAAGAGTAGGAAACTAAAGAGTTCGTCCTCAACTCGTGTAAATGATGAATTCAATTATTTAATAATGATGGTCGAATCGACCAATCAACGAACAACAGTTGACATAAATGTCAAGGCTAATATTGAAGAAGACCCGCGTAACCAATAAAAGTGATAAATCAATACATATGGCTAAAACAATTTCGATCCGAGCAGTTATAAAACTCCCAATTTTAAAACACAAGCAATATTATAGATACTTTATAAGAACATATTGTGAATTTAAAAGATCTTTATCACTTAATAGTGTTGTACTAATTCTCCAATCAAAACTTTTAATATATATATAATTAAGTAGTAGACGCCCGTTGCTTCTCTCACTTTTTGGGTTTTGGTGGTCATATTCTAGGCGTAAAAGTAGCCCATGTCCTTTCGGTTCAGCGCTTTGATCGTGCTTTCACGACAGGCAAAGAGAGCTACTTTCACAATTATAATATTAAAATAGATTGATTCTTAAAAATCGAGTGAAAAAAATTTACATTTAAGGTGATAATAACGGGGTTCGAAATGACTTTTATTTAAAAATAACCTCAGCTTTATAAGTCAGGAAGGAAAACGGAAGTCTCCCTTCGATAAACTGGGGGACATTGAGGGCTGTAACTTCGTTGGGGCAACCTTATTTGCTCTGTTCATTTGTAATTTGTTTACAGTTTTTTTCTCGCAACAACTTAGATAAGTATTGTTGACAATTAAAAATAAATAATGTTGGACAACGTCACATACATTACTGTGATCCCAATGTAAGTAGCTAAAGCACCTGTATCATGGAAAATTATAAGTAACGTCAGTACCACAAACACCGTGACCCAAGACGACATACAAAACTAATGAACCTTTTCTACATCGACTCGGCCGGGAATAGAACCCAGGATCTCGGAGTGGCGTACCCATGAAAACAGGTGTACACACCACTCGACTATAGAGATCATCAAAAGATACTTACCTCAGTTATAAGCAAAATTCAGATGTTTCTGAATTATGATTTGATATTTGAATTACTAACAAAACAATTTATAACTTTAAAATTAAATTGCTATTAATTGTGTAATCGAATTACTAATAAACATGTAAAAAAGGTAAGGTTAGGTTAGGTTAGCAGGACAGCATTGCCTAAGCGACAAGGGCGCTAGTGGCTTGCTTTACATTTTATTTTAGTAATGTGTAATGAGTGCAATACAAATAATATTTACAACTACACTAAAGGGAATGTAACTGTCTGTAAGTTCGTTTTAATTTGTTGCAATTTGTCATGAAAAATACTTAGCAAAAGCAGTTGTAGTCAAATTAAAAATCGTACATAAAAGTTATAATATAAAATAGAAAAGATGAGAAGTATATTTATGATGTATAGGTAGAATATAATTTTTTAAAATTATTGAGATGATATTATTTCCGTGTTTCCTATAGCAAAATGACAGAAATAAATTTTGGAAACAAAAGATACAATATAATAAAACAAGGCCAGTATATAATCTAACATTTAATACGCTCGCTCGATTAAAAACCTTGATGTATGATTGATGTAGGGCAGATGTGAGTCAAAGATACGAAGTGGCGTGCTGTCAAAGCTCTATCAGGATTCCCTCGCTGATAAATGAGCAACTTTATTATTCTGCGAATACTATAATTTGTTTGTATGTAAGTTGTAATGTCCGGAACTAATGTTAATTCTAAAAAAAATCTCTACATTTATAGCTACTTTTGTCCTGTGTGTTATAGACTTCTAATTATATTTATCTCATATAATTCTATTTATTAATAAATTGCATTCGTGCAAAGCAGGGAGTGTCGCTAGTACATCATAGAGAGGTTACATTTATTTAAAATTTTCGAATGTTCAAATGATATTTCTTTGTAGTACTCTGTTTCATTTGTAGGAAGTTCTTGGGGCAAAATCGTCTGGGTAGGGACCGCCCACCCATCAGATATTCTACTGCCAAACGATAGTACTCAATATTGCTTTGTTGCGGTTTTAAGGATGAGTGAGCTAGTGTAACTACAGGGACATAACATCTTAGTTCCCAAGGTTGGTGGTGCATTGGCTATGTAAGGAATGGTTTATATTTCTTACAGAACCTTTGTCTATGGACGGTGGTGATTATTTACGATAAGATAGCCTATTTGCACAACAGACTTCATCATATTATGAAGACAGGTATGTTATAAATAGACGATTTAGAAGGTACACTTATGCTTTGTATTCCGATTTCAAAATGGGTTGGTATAAGGGTTGGTTTACACTCGAATGGAACCTTATTATATTCTCATTATCACAAAGCTCCGCAACTTTATAAAAGCTAATAATAAAACGGTCAGAATTAAGGCCGGGGCTAATTTGCTTTGTAGTCAAGAGGAAATGATATAATAATAATATTTAAGGGACGAGATAGAGCTTTTATATAATTATGCGACTAGTTACAGTCTAGCCTCCTTGGTTTGATTTATGGAGGGATGGATTAAGACTGGTGACTGCAAACGTTAAATTAAGAAATATATATTTGAATTAGAATGGCAGCTATTATATATAGCTATTATTATTAGAACTATTACGCGGTTTACAGTTAATAGTCAAAAATTAGGCAGACCATTTTCTCTCTTTTTTATTTTTATACTATTTTATTAAAACCTTTTTTTTGTCATTTTTTTAATTCACTTGAGATTTTTAATTAACGTTGTCATTTACATTTATTTATTCTCGAACGTAAATTGAACTTTACTTTATTCCAACTAGTCCCACGATACATCTCGATTAACAATTATTTGAATACAAATTTTCATTGAATTTATTTACAAAAAAATATACTTTTTTCAATATTCATAGTTCGCGTAATGACTGCAATTCACGAGGTACAGTCAGCCATTTTAGTATTAAGCCCTCGCATACGACTACTAAGCTATACAAATTCCTATTTCATCTTCACCTTAAGTGTTCATAAAACGCTCATTAAAACTGTCCTAGATTCTAGACAGCTTGGGTTTTTCATGATAAGCGGAAGTGGATCGTGTCGCGCAGTCTCTGGTTAGCTACCATTTATTCCAATTATAATTTAACAAGATACTGTAAGGTATGTTCTAGTTTATCGAATTATATTATCATATACATAAGCACTCTCTTACTTGAAGCAAAAATCAAACATTCAATTAATCGTTCCTGTAGATACTTTTTAAATTGTTTACATTTTAGAAGCTTGTACAAATTTAAAGCTAGTTTGGAATGTAGATTCTATCGAGCAGAATCAACAAAAACTTAGTCAATATTTTTCTTTAATCATATTTAATAATCGATTTTTGTAAATTAAACGCAACTGGCTGTCTGTCTGTCGCTGTTTCACCACCAAACCGCTGAACTATATTTAATGAAATTTACTATGAAGCTAACTCGAACACCAATAAAAGACTTAGGCTACTTTTTTGCCTAACACATGACAACAGTCTAAAATGCAAGCGAAACCGTGGGCTACCACTAGTAGTAAATAAAGTCGAAAGATAGATTAAAGGCTGGGTTCTGGACGCATGAACTTGCAAATTAGGTTACTAAGCCAGTCGGTCAGGAATATCAAAAGAAACGCGGCTCAGGTTAATGGAAACGTCATCGCTCACGCACTGAGGGAGTCGCTCTTTATAATTAAAAAAAAAAAAAAAACAAAATATTTTTAATGCAAGTAGGCAACGATCAAAATAAGTTATGACGGTATATAATTTAAATGCATATTTTTAACAAGCATTTGGCATTCGATTGTGTAAATAATTTATATTAATGTTATAAATGCAAAAATATATATATACATAGATAGACAAAGCTGTTTATGTATAAATTATTTAATGAATTTGTTACGAATCAAGCTTGAACTCGCTAGAAAGAAATGGACTTCTTTTATACGTTATATGTAACATCTTACCTAAGACATGAACGTAGGCAAAAGCTTGTCTTTTGAAGAAGATATATTTAATAATGTTTCTCCGTTGAAAATTTTAATTTTTCTCACGTTCTATCAAACACATTAAGAATTTTAAAAGAAATGACGTCATCAATCAATAAGAAATAGTATTATGTACAATTTAATGTTTATAATCCTATTACATATACAGTTAATTTAAGAGGATACAAAGTTGTTTACTAGTTCTAAAATCGTGTTTGTGAAAAACTGTTTTCCATACGGGCGAAGCCACGCTATCAAGCTTTGTATATTTTATTTCTTCTTTAGGGTAAACACGCGTCAAAACCCTCGCATGCCTTAATATTAAGATCAACTTTATGGCCGATCATAAAATATTGACATGCAAATAAAAAGCTAAATGTGTTTTATTTAAATACAATAAAAATTGTAAAACAAGTTTAAACTAAAGCTTATAAATAATGTCAATTTGGTATGTACCGTGTACACAAATATATTAATTTAGTAAAACGCGGTTGTATTTTAATATTACAAACAGACGCTCCAATTTAATTATAAGCATAAATAAGGTATTTAACCCAAAAAATTACCCAGTAGCTATTACCGAAATATCGATGTTGTAATAAAAGAATTACAAGTCATCTCGTGAAAGACGTAAAACCAACACAAATAGATTCTGTGTAATCCAATGGTAACATTGCGTTTTACGAGTTAGGTGGCGTTTTATGAGCCCTAGACCGGGTTTGGCCAACGCCTCCGCAAGTATATGACTTACGGGAGCATAAAACTACTTTAGTTTTATTCATTCTAACAGTAAATTTACTTTGAAATAATTTCGTTACAGTCTAATTGTTATTCATATGGTTTAGGGAATTATCATTACATACAATAAAACAAAGTCGCTTACCGCTAACTGTCCCTATGTATGCTTAGGTCTTTAAAATTAAGCAACGGTTTTAGATGCGATATTTTTTAATAGATAGAGTGATTCGATATAGTAAGGAATCACTGATAATTTTAGATCTTTCTAATGTGATGTCTTAAATAAATAAATTCTGTAGAATATTTAGCATCAGTATTGCACCGCTCCGGGTCGCTAGTGATTTATAAATACAATCATTCAATCAAATATTTACTTTGAAAAAAATCATGTGATTTCGTCCTATATTTTTTTTAATTCCTTACTGAAAATATCTCAGAATAGGACTATTGGGGTATATTCTAGTACTTTACTGGAAGTATGAAATATTTGTTGGAGTTTATATAAAACATATAAAAACTTGTACTGCTTATGCGGATTTGAACTATTGGATTAAAATATGCGTTTTTAATCATGTACCAGCTATGATAAATGTAAATAGAAAATGGTATCGCATTCCAGTTAAGCGGACTACATTAGTAGATATTTAAGACAAAATACTAGCGTGATTTGTTAATGAATGAACGCGGTAATATTAGCGATAGGTATGTGCATCATTACCGGTACAACAAGTGCATACTCGTCTATGAATACGAGTCATTTAATTAAACGACAAGTTGGAATAAAGGTTTCATAACCGCATCGCTTGGAGAATACTTCACCGTATTGCGAGACCTGTATATTTTTTATTCATAATGATATAAGAGTTTTTCTATGGAAATGACGATTGTTATGCAACGAGCATTATCATTACCGCTTTCCGTCTAGTGTTGTTTATATTTATGGTAATGTTATACATTTCATTAATATTTTATTTTGTTATATAATAATAAGTTTTTCTATGGATTTAGAATTACTTGTGGTTATGTTATGTTTTTGTTACTAAAAAAAGTTTAGAGTTTAGACAGGGTAATATGTAGGTTTTATAATAACTATCTACCCGTCCCGACTTCACATGGGTACAAAGAGGTTTTATATGTAACTATTAGATTGAAGAACAAATAAAAAATTAAAGTATCGCTTTTTCCGGCTTGGAAAGTTGACATTCTCAGATATTCTCAACCAAAAATGTTTTATATTATGTACAGATTATATCATATGTATTTGTACAGTATCAAGACTTTAAGATTAAAGATAATTACAAGATACAAGCAACAGTAAAATTCAAATTTAGAACATAGTGTTTACATAAAAATCGATGTCAATAAAACGTACATATAAACAAACGACTGTTTGATACAAATATAATCAAATTCCGTAGAGCAAATACGATGCACGCAAAGCATTTCACAGAACCATGTGTCCAAATAAATAATGTTCTTATAACTGGTTGTTTTGAATTTTCGAATTACATATTTCAGTATTGTTAAATTGGCAATCATTATCGTAAATGAAATTGTGTAATTTTGAATCGATTTCTATATTTAACAGTAGATCTAGTTATAAATTGTTTACTTGACTTGTACTAGGTATATTCACTTGACTGTAAGTGTTTTAAGTTAGTCTAATGAAAATTTTTCTCTCGTGTAACACGTGAAGCTGGGTGGCGAAATAGTCTCTAATCCTTACCTCAAAAGAAGCCCAATTGTGGGAAATTTTATTGTATTTAAAATCCGAATGTTATAATATCAAAATAATGATCGTTACAAATTGTAGTTTATAGTAAACAGTTATACCGAATCTTATAATAAATTTACGTTTGTGCTACCATCAAATATTGATTAAAGGAAAACTCAAGGTATTCTATAAATAAAATCCCATAACATATTCATGTTGTGGCGTTTCGGTTTAAAGATCTGTTATTAGCTTTCTTTCGAAATGTCGACTTAAATTCTGAGTGAATTCGAAGCATGTTGGATATTATACGTCTTGTACTATTCGAAAATTACTAGGCAATCTTGTAGAAAATAATTTTGACGTTTTATCGGTCTTGAGAACTTTTGAAGATTAAATGAAATATTGATCAACGAAAACATTAATAGTTGTACATAATAATTTGAGTACTTATGTACTCAAATTATTTAAAAAAAAGGTAAAAGTATTTTTAGGAAATAATAGTCTAATTGTATATTGTTTCGTGGAAATTCCAAGTGCTAAAGTTAACTGACGATCGACGTATTCTCGATTTCGATTTAAAACAAACGAAACCTACGATTTTGACAAGCCGTCACGTCTAACTCCAAAGTTTGTTAAGGTCATAACTGACGTTTTGTAGAAGGGGCATTCGAACGAATTTCGACCGAAAAATAATACTTTAGGGAATATATTTGTCTAAATGGACATTTGCAGTTATCACCTTTATGATAAATTTAAGTACACATATTGGCAGTACTGTTCTAAAAAGTATTAACAGCCATATTTAGACATAGCAAATACTTGAACTCTTCTGTATCTAAGACACATGCTAAGTAATCATGCAAATGTTATGAAAATTAACGAGATGAATACTAACAGCTGTACGTTTTAATCTTTCATGCATTCTTAACTAAAATGATTTTGTTTCAAGTTCTAATTCTGTTTTTAACAGTTTTATAGAATTTTCGAGTAATCGAGAAAAGTCCATGAAATATAATTTGCGATATGGTTCCTTTTGGCATTACCGAGTCCATTTATTCATAATTTAAGCCAAATAAACTGCTGGCGCTCGAGAAAAATATGAAGTTTTAAGCATACACTGCTCGACCTAAATATTTGTGAGCGCGCTTGGTACTCGCAATAACACAACGTATATAAACCGAACAGCAATTCCAAATCATAAAAATACCTTTATTCCCGAGCACACAGCCGCACTGCGTATGGACACACCCACACAAAAGCAAACATGAATAATTTGGTGGAATATTCATTACGAGGAAACGAACAGCTTATCCAAAGGCAAGGCTGTCTGAAAGCTGAGAGTACACCCAATTCAAGGCGATCTCTAATCGTGGATTGCTAGTGAGAGTTAGAGTCCCATAATGGTATAATCATGAGGCAATTACGCCTGGTTTGTAAAGCAAAATTGGAAAATAGTAATTTTCCTAACGTTGTTTTTGCGGAATAGAATAATGATTTGGTTTTAATGGGTAAAGCTAAGCTGATATCAATGGATATTCTAGATGATGGATTGCTGAATGTTACTAAAATTATAACGTTTATATTTGATATCTTTTTGTAGTTTATGTTTTGTGTTAGTTGTTATGGATACTGTTTTAAAAGCCGTATTATATCACATATCTATAATAAGTAAAAGTTGTTTATTAGTATATTTATATATATGATTCTATAATCTTGTCGTTTGATAAAATGCGACGTATTTTGGTGCTCAGAATGTTTCGTTATTCTGCGTTTGTTTTCCATTTTTATATTCGAGTTTCGATACCGAACGGTGTTTTTTTATTACTTTGACCAACGTTCCGACAGAGCTGCATCTGACGAAAATACAAATGGAGAAATGGATAAACTTTTACATGCCGAATGTTTTGGAGGAATATTTTGCCTTTACTAAAAACCCGTCTATAATTGTGGACTTATTACGTGTGTAATTAAATGGTAAATGAGTTTAAGCCAATGAGAGTACATACTCAGCTATGCCATTGCTATATTAGCCAATCGCTTCCTTGATCGTACAGCTTCATTTATCTTCATAAATTGACCAAACATACAAAAACCTTTAGTTTCAATCACTTGGAAGTCTGCCGATACTTAAATAATGATTCTCTTTGATTGCAGATATTATACTTGTATATTGAGATACCTTTAAATCAATATACTTTTTATTCTATTTTTTATTATAATTTGTCGTAGATATTAGGTTTTATTATTAATAATAAATGATGAGCTAATAATAACTACAGATGAATAAATAGTATTTTTAAATTGACTATTTCTGGTGATGGCTTACATTTTTTATGCTGTTGCTATGCAGATCTAAATCATAACCCATACGGAGACTTTTGTGTGATCTCTTTGTTAACCCAGAGATAATTTGCTTACAATTTTGGGCATAATATTAACCTTTCGACCGTTTGATTGATTTGATTCGACCGATAACTATAATCATGCAAATATAGGTGTGTGGAATATTGTGATGACTTTAATTTTAATTCTTTTTGTAATCGTTATTTAAAATATTTATTATAATAATATTAGTTTAACATTCAATGTGAAAATAAAAGATGATTGGCTTTAAGTGAACGCTTAACTGAATCTATTTTTATTTTTAAGGTATTTTGTTTTTGTATGTTGCCTTGAACAAATTTATTTTATTAATAAAATAATTGAATAATTTGTATCTATAATATAAATAATCTCAAATGAAAAAGTTCTCTAATTAAAACAGTGTTAGATTTGGATTTTCTGAAGTTCTGTTGACGTAAAAAGGAACCTTTCTAGATTTCAAATCAATATATCATAAATATAAACAATGTGATTAAGTAAATTATTTTTATATGTTTATCTTTAATTGGTTTTTCAATCGATGAATTTAAAAAAAAATACGTAGGTGAAGCTCACTCTTTAGTTATTATTTATTATACTACGCTTTATTTAACGAAATACATAATGATTCTAAAAATACCCAAGTTACTTAGCGGCGAAGTACATACAATCAACCGAAATTGGAACAAGCCTTAGTAGGTGTAATCTGTTTAATATATTGATAATTATACCTACACACGTAGACTTGATTACCTTGGCACGGGATCTATCGACATTCATCAACTAAATGTACTGATAAATTTTTAGTGAACTAATTTTTTTATCAGCAAAATGTAACTAAGTGAAGCGTTTAAAATAAAATAAAAAATGGCGCGGAATCGTCAGTGATACTCTTACCAGTGTATTTTCTAACTATGGGCCCGATGTTCCTTTCCTATCGCACTGCACAAACACAACGTAACACAACACTTTATTAGTAATTTTACAATGCGTAATTTTCCTAAACAGCCGAAATATGGACACTTAACTTGGGTGAGTTTGAAACGCGACTGGCCGGGGTGCGTCGAATGGGAATCGATCGGTCTGCGCGTACTTCTTGCGCCCCGCGTCACTCCGACCACCCCCCATATCTTATGTATGAAAGCAATGCCAGGGAAAAGTGAAAAATACTCAGCAACGCCGGTCTCCCTCGTGCGGCTACTGTTTGTCAAGGAGCTTTTATGACGGTAATCTCTTTATATAATGGTGGGATCAGTAACTTATATCATAGTTTAGAATAAAACGTTTCAAGGGATATTTGAGTCTGTTAGGTTTTTGATTGTAATGTGTGGTGTAATTGCTTTGGATCGTTTCATACAAAATTCAAAACGCAATTCCGTAGGTAGCCTCGCTTTTTTCGGAAAGAGGTTTTTGTAATATTAATGATACTTCGCTGGATACAATTCTATGTGAATACATTGCCTTTTGTATTCGTTATGTTAATCTCATTAAATATTAATTAATCGGGTTTCGGTATTGGCGCGGTTTCATTAGCTTTTACGGGAACCGATGTGATATTAAAAATTTAAGCACTGCAGCGGATGCATAATGGCACCATTCGTTATCCCTGTTAAATCAGTTGATAGTAACTAATTATTGTCTCTTAAGCGATATGTGGGTTGGTAGAATAGACATGTAGCAGAAATTCTATGAAATTAGACACATGCAGGTTGTTTATCTTCGCGGCGAACAAGATATGAATTATTAACACAAATTAAGCACATGTATATTAAGTGGTGCTTGCCTGGGTTTGAAACCGCAATCGTCGGTTAAGATGCAAGCGTTCTAACCACTGGGCCATCTCGGCTCTTATTTCAACAAGAATCGGCAGAACACCATAATCTTTTAAAATTATTAAGGGTTGTAATCTTCAATGGACCTACCTGTACTTCTTATCTCTATGCCAGACCGAAATATGTAGCATCTGGTGGTCATAGACTGCCGTCGGTAGTGGTAGCTTCAAGTGACGCTGGAACTCCGGCTCTCTCTTCCCATAGAGCACAGAAGTCCGTTGAAAAATTGATCGCTGTGACGGTAAACTCAGGTCCTCGGTTACGCCACTGATCACAACCTGAAATATAGAAATAACGATATATATTACAAATTCGCAATATTATTAGTAAGTAATAATCCATAATTATATTATAAATGTGAAAGTAACTCTCTCTGTCGCTTTTTTACGATCAAGCCAATGAACCGAATTTGATAAAAATTGGCGTAAAGCAAGCTAGAACTCCAAAGAAGGACATACTCGTAGACTGCCAGATTGGATTGTAACCGCAACTGTATACTCAGCACTGAGCTAATTTATTTTTCGATCATGGAAAAGCATTACAATGTTTCAGTACGAACCTTTGCGTATGCATTGATGTCATCCACCTTGCCAGTTGATCGTTGAAGGTCTCGACAGCGAATAACTGAAAAAAAAAACATAAAATGATTATCTCCTTTTTTTTTAATTATTAATTATTTTTTCAAAGAAAAGGCTTCGATAGTCACCACTCACCGTGCACGTCAATAATATCGTTTCGTGTAACGATTTCTAGATCGATTGTCGCTTTTAATGATTGAAATCTATCCGCACTCCTCTCTAAGCGATTACTGGCAACACTGCGTCTCTTTTCCTCACTGCTATTTATACTGCATTCCTCCGGTGAATATGTCAGACATCGCCTCGATGTTTTATGTTCCAGTACCGGAGTCAGAATATCATTAGGCAGTAAGTCTTCGCCGAGCTTGCTCGTTTTGTGTGCTCTTTCTTCGCTAAATACGTTACTGGATCGTTTTAGATTTGGTAATGGGGTTATAGGACTAGGGATTCCATTTTCTAGTGTTAAGCCAAACAGTTCTCTCGATCTTATGTTTTGTACTGGTCCGTAAGTCTTTAGACTGCTATGGGACACGTTCGATCTTATCGAATTGTTCATTAGTGGATAGTCTTTTTCAGAAACGATTTCATGAAAGGATGTACTAGGGGGCTCGTACAACGAAACGTTTTGTAATTCCGATGCGGGACTCGGCAAGCCCATTTCTAAAGTAAGAACGAGTGAGGATTTGTTTTCCATTTGCTTTTGTTTCCATGCGCTCTCATTGCTCACTGTGGACTTTTTTCTGCGAATACACTTTTGTCTTTTTAATCTGTTGTTCCTTTCTTTCATTGTTGAATGTAAATCAGGCGTTGATTCGGATGAAACTTGTTCCAAATTACCTCTTTCAGTAGTCGATAAACTCATGGATTGTGATCTCATCAGGGAAACATTTCTTTGACTATTAGAGGAACGTTTCTTTTTTACATCAACATAGTTATCAGGCGTTCTTACTTCTCTTTCATTATAGCCATCGCCGTCATCTAAAATAAATCCCCCGATAGGTACATTCTTAAGTAATTTTTCATTTACTCTGTGAACCGGAGCCTTCTTTTTTATAGGCGTCGTTTTGGGTGAAACTGAATTCTCTCTTGATAAATTAACATATCTAGCTTCTTTAATTAAATTAGTTTTATTTTCAGACTGTGGTTTAACGAAGAGATCTTTGATTGCTTGGGCAGTTGTCAACTCTTCTTCAATATCAAGATTACGCTCAACGTTTTTGTTAAATATTCTTCTTTTTGATTTCACAATTTTCGTACTTTTTATGATGTCTTCAATCATTTTTTCTAATGTGACATCACCCATTTCAGTAGTTGAGACTGTTGAGTCCGTTACACTTGTTAAGGATTCTTTGCATTGAATGAATTTGTTTTCCATTTCAGCGGAGCATTCTTCATCTCGAATTGGAATAGTAAATGGGTTTTCGACCTTTGGAAAAAAATCAGAAACATCATTGTCGCCAACGATTCTTTGTGATTTAGTATGAGTACTTATTGTACTAAATCTTAGAGCAGCTAATTTCACAGATAAGGGTGTTATTGAAATAGGAGAACAGCCATCTCTGACTAAAGCGTGTACATCTTTTTTATCAATTGAAGGAGATTTGAAGGAACTTTCGAATTCACTTGATTTTTTCCTAGTACGTTTTAAGGGTCTTATGTTGGGTGGTCCATCTTCGCTTTTAGTAAAATATAAGGGATTGTCGGTAAATATTCGATGACCAAATATCGGTAGAGTAGATTTCTCTAACTTCGTTTTGTCGACTACTAAAGGTTTTTCAATGCAATTAATTACCAAGTCTTTATCATATTCAATTTCTACTAAACCTTCGCTGTTTGTTTTTGTTGTACTTATTGATTTCTTGTTGTGGATATCTTTGACAATCGCAAATGAATTTTTTGAGCTCTCTGATGATACACTCAATCTTTCTGATAGGTCATTCAAAGATGGCTCAGATACGCTATGAATTAATTTAGGTGATGCTATTAAACTTCTATCCTGCTTCATTTTCCTTTCGGATTTGTAAATACAACTGTTTCTAGTAAATACTTCGTTGTTATTACAAACAGTCATTTCTAGTCTTCGTTTCTTTGCTTCCCTAACTCTCCTACTATAAGTAGGAGGGGTAAGAGGTAAATCTGAATGTATATCCTCTTTAGAAGCATTTCTATAAAATTTCCTTTTGTCAAAGTTGGGTGTCATCGAATTAGGTGTTATGTTACTCACGTCTTTCAAGGCAATATTTTCTGATTTCTTTACATATCCTTCTCTAAAATGATTAGGCGTGTTACCTACACAGTTAAGGTTTTCCTTATCAACGTTTTGACAGCAACTTTTTCTTGCAGCCGCTCCCAATGATCTTCTTTGATACCGACTGGGCTTTTTACTTTTTTTAACTGTCTGTGCGTCTAGAGATCGCCGTGCTTTATCGTTATATGGTTTATGCACGTAAGTGTCGACATCGCTTAATCCCTCGTCATTAATGACCTGGACGTCTGGGTTCTTTTTGCCATACACCGTCCACTTGAGCATCGTTGATCTGTAACAATTGAATTCAGCATTAGATCAAAACTATATTCAATATCTTAATCAAAATCATTTGGTTAAAATTTTGTTTAGAACATGACAAATTTATATTGATATATGCAGTCGGGGTAAGAAAAAGATCGTCACCTTAACATCTATTTTCGTGTACTCATTATGAGCGATAATCTGCTTTACCGATCGAGAATGACATATTGCGTCGCAATGATTTGATGTTTAGATTCAAAAAGTACTAAGTTTAAGACTTGATACAGGAATGAATTTGAAAACTGACGAAGGTTTTCTTACTCTGACTGTACATTACAAAGATTTGTGCATTTAACAATAATAAATATACATATAAAATAATTACATAAACCTTATTTGGGATTTGTTTGAGATCAATTACCGTGACAAATGGTGGAATGGTGCGATACAGCTAGCAATAAAGGAGAACAGTTGTACAACAACGAATGGAATTATTGTGTCAAGTAATATCGCATCGTAGATCAATATGTTTTCTCTCATTAGACGCTACGGACTTTCTATAAAATTTGAGCGGAACGAGTTCACGAGATCTTTTATTGTTGATGTACTATTGAAATTATATTGTATTGTATCGTCGAAGTATTTACAATATTTGGAATACTACAAAAATACTATAATGATATTTTTTATTCAGCAGGAAAATACTTTTTAGTGTCAAATTTTAATTATTTTCTGACAGATGAATCAAGAACCCGCATTGCATTAGCGTCGTTGAATTATGCTGGAAGCTTATCTTTGAAGGGAGAGGAGACTTAAGCTCAATTCTAGGATACACTACATCAAATTTCTTTCCTTTACCGAATACACTGCGATAATAAAAAATAAGTCGCTATAAATACTGATAGTTCAATTGCTTTACACGTTAAAATATTTTCGTTTAACGAGATTTATCATGCCTCGCTTATAACTACAGCATAAATTTCATGGATGTTACATTTTCATATATTCCATTGTCATAGTCCATTAAACAGATGATATGTCACGTTCTCGCGAAATCCGTTATGACGTAGTAGTGCTGGACTTGAAACAATTTCACGGAGCGTCGATATTCGTCCCGGATATCACGACATCGATTAAGCTGACCGTTGAGAACGTAGTGCTTTGAAATTAAACTTCAGTAACAGGAATGTACTGGAAAGTTTTGATGGTGGAACTTATGTTATTGGCTACTCTGGTTCAGTTATATATGAATAGCAGTTTTTTGATAAACATGACGTGAATTCCTAGATAAATAATATGAGAGGAAAATTATTACTAAAACGTACATCAGGAAAAAATATATCTGTAATTTGTATTCGATAATTGTGCAATGAATGTGAGTTATCTACAATTTTTCCCATAGAGCCGTATTTCTGAATTTTGAAACGGCTGATACTCTGTGTAAATTATTTTTCGTTTCTCACAATGTTTATCAAATATATAATGACCTTATTCAGACTATACCAGATAATTGCCAAGCGATATCTCAATAAATTTACCACATTCCAAGATATCGAAACATACTATAAAATAACTAAGGAATATGATACAGGCTATTAATTTGCTAATAGGTTTATGGTATATACAGTGTTTTGGAACATCACAAATTGGAACTGCAGTGATCCCATGAAGGAATGTATGATCAATTAACCACTTTAAGACAATCACAACGGATTTCTAAATCATCTGAACCGTTATCTCAACATATTAAAGGCAGGTTATAAGCGTTACTGTTCATTTCGTTAAACTGTTATACTTTAACTGCTATCTCATTCTCTAACTGGGTTACATATCCAATTTCTCTTTCTTCCATAATTTGCTTTCTTTTGTAAGTGATATTATATCTTTAGCTGTATTTGTGAAACTTTGGTCTCGCTGGTGTTCCTATCGAATATGTCCGTGTTTCGGAAAGCATGGAAAATCGTTGGTGAAATGTCTGACATTCATTAGAACTCTAAGGTTGTAAGTGCGCCTGTATTTTCTCATACTTTAGTCCTTTCTATTTTTTTACTGCCTTAATATATTTAGAAGCCTGATTATTTTTCGTTTATAATGTTAAATAAATATTTCTTTTGTATGGGCTTAATTGAATATATGGAAATATCGTATAATATTGTATTCCATTGTCTTAAGCTTTAAAGTCATGAGTGGACTAAACAAATAATAAAATCCTAATAATCGTCGGTAAATTAAAACCCATAGGTAATTTAATATTTCTAAATTCAATTGAAATGGCTAAATGACTTCCCTAATTCTAAATCAACTCAATTATAATCCATAAAGTAAACTAATCACTTACGAATATAATATTAATAAGTCATTCTTATGCAAACTCCTGCCTTGAAATTCACAAAAACCTTTGTTGGAATTCAAATATGGCCGATTTCATCTCGGTTACGCCGAGGCAATAATTCATATTTCCCGCTGTACCAAATTGACTGTGTAATTAGAATCTTGGCGCGCTTTGTACCCGCCATAGTCTGACAGACACATGCTGCGCTCAGAAACCAGTGTGTACACAAAACGACCCTGAAGAATTCGCGAACTAAATACAACACCGCAAAAACAGGGCGTACAACTTGGTCCATTATCCTCTCCCTTGCTTTTCAAATTACTATTGAATTTAAGATTTCTCCCGGAGCATTTTTTAATATCGAATGCACGTCTCGACTCGGGAAACATGGGGTCGCAAACAAAAAGTTTCTTATTGAACGACATAGGTTACTTTGCAGTTCGATTGTAAGAAATTTCCGAACGTATAACGGAATAAGGTTTGGATTATCGAAAAATTCAAATTTACAATTGTATGGTACGTGCTGAGCGTCAACGACATTCGTCTGAATGAAACGGAACGAGTTTTAGCGGAATTCGAATTCGGAACGTCCGAGAGTCACATTAAAAATATCTATTGTAACTTCATCGAGTAAATTTGAACTTAATAGCTTTCGAAATAGGTATTGTAGACGATTGAGCGTATCTAGAAACGTCCGTGAAAAGAACAACCGGCTTGCGCCAAGACGGATACTTGTAACGTTTTCAAGAAGTATACCGTTCGATAAGGGAAGATGTAGCGATCTTAAGTCCGCTGCATTTATTTAGGGAACACGCTTGTGACAATTGCTTCATCGTAATTGTAAGGATTCGCATTTCGGTGAAAAAGTCTGCAAACAGTTATTATGTCACACGTTTATTATCATCGAGTTGCCAACCCAGGTTCTTTTAAGACTCAAGTGCGCGAACGTAATGCACAATGAACTAATTGTAAATGATCTTTGAGAACATCGCGATTCTCATGTTGCGTGAAGTATTTTAATCGTCAATACAATTGATGGATAACATTAGTTCCTCAGCATTCAGTTATGAAATTGCGATTGTTTTTAAAGGTATTGGTAATCTGTTTTTCATAATTGAGTACTTTTCTGAATCAATCTCTATTAACCAATAAACTTTTTGTTAGTTTTTTAGAAATTACTTTTAATAAAATAAGTGTTAGATATTATTGAATAACTAAGACTTTTTTTAGCAGTGAAGCAAACAAAAGAATCTTTATTCAAAATGATTCGTCGTTTGACAAGAAAAATAAAGCTACCGCACTTGGAAAATATATCCCATACTAGAAGGACCAGGAAATTAGTAATCAGAACAAATTTGTATCGAATTTTTAGTATTATCGTTTAGTATTATTGGAACATAATCTTCTTTAAAAACTTTAATATTATAAAGCAAATGTCAAAATAGATCATTTCATTTTCTAGTACCGTACTATATGTTGTTCTAGGCGTACCGTGATTGATGGAAATTATAATTATTTTCATTTATGAAAAAAGAAAGAAAATTATCTACTAGTGCTTCTAGAATTAGTTTGTAGTAGAACTAGGAAGGACATAATGTTTTTTTTTATATTGACAAATAATGTTTGTCGCCAGTTGGCGGCAGGTGGCGCTCATTCATAAATAATTCATATCGTCCAGTATGTCTGTTTGCACCCCGTTTCTATTGACTGTTTCCCGAATTACGAGGACTTCATTTGAATAATATATACACATAAATTGTGAAATATTCCGCGGTTTTACGCTCGAGTAAATGAGGTATTTTTTATGTATTGTACTTTACTGTTTTTTAAGTTGTTGTGGGTCATCAACTACTGAACTATTGTCATTTCAATATTTTCTTGGTTTTGCGTTCGAATTTTAATATTCTTATATTTGTAGTTGATTACCTTCCGTCATTTTCAGGATAGGTTACGTTTTCAGGGATAAAAATATCAGCACGTAGAGTTATACTATAAAATTGCACACAACATTTTAAAAAATATATTCTAATTGAAATTCGAGTGCATATACATTTTCCATTCCGATATTTGCACCTTTAAGGTTGATATTTTTCCTTTAAATTAAAATAGGATGAAACTAAAACTGTATCCTTTGAAACGATTAATAATTTCCTAAAAGGGTTCATAATATAGGTCTGAGGTAACAAACAGTAAAAAAAACAATAAATATTGCTTACTTGATGTCGTTTAAAAATAATTACTGTACACATTTTAAACGACTACAGTCCAAGCATGATTTCCCCATTGAATAGCAATTCTGACTATGGTATTTTACCATTATAATACACGGGAAAGCTCATGGGCAAATTAACCACATCATGGAAAGTGGTCACCACAATCCAACTACATATTGCAAAAAGTACGAGTACAAATTGTGTATGTAAACTGTGGTTGCAACTACGCTGAGTCAATTTATAGACCCAGAAGTAGTAACAGAAAATATCATGTCATTTCTCAATTTAGCGACCCTTTAGGGATCGTATTGGGTTATTCCGGTCTATTAATTTTTGCTTATGTAGAAGAAATAGTACCGACCTGTACACTCCCAAAGGGACGACTTCACGTTTAATGAATTAATTATTTTTTTAATAAAGTAACTGTCGTATCCTTTTTTATAATGTAGTTCCTTATCAACGTCATTATTACGCAGTTATGTCATTAAAATTGAACAAAAATACATGTTATGAAATTACGAAATATTATTTATTTCACTAAAATATATTAATAACCTTAACAAATATATATTAATTTGTATTTTCTTGCTTTATTTACTTAATGCACTAAGACAATGTAAGAACGTATACTCAATCTTTGGCGATCTACAAAAAAAAGTTTCAATGATCCAAGTCTTGACCAATATCGCCATGGCCCCCAATGCTAGGGGTTCTACACCACCTGCGCCCTGCATTAAGACAGACCGCGTGTTTTGCTGTCTGTACTTGGATTATTTGTTTATTTGATCCTTGTATCGTTCCCTTCCTCGTAAAGGATGCATATGTCAATTTGTATATACAAGTACACATTTTCCATCGACATCTATACTTTTATACTATTATAAATGTAAAAGTAACTCTGTCTGTCTGACGCTTTTTCACGACCAAACCTTTAAACCGAATTTGATGAAATTTGGTATGAAGTAAACTTAAACTCCTAGTAAGGACATAAGCTACTTTCTTTTACCAAAACCCCTAAAACGCGAGCGAAGCAGCGGGCAACAACTAGTATTTTATAAGTAGCGTCTCGTGCAATGCATGCATTAGTGATATTTTTATTAACTGTATCAACTTTTAAAACACATTCAAAATACAATACAACACAATAAATATATAAGGATTACAAAAATATGTATATAATTAATTATGCTACATATTTATCTGCCTCACTATGAAGTAGAGTTGAGTAGAAATGGCTTAAGAGTCGTTACTTTAATTTTACATAAATGCACACACAATTAATTAAACAGTTTGTTACGATAATTTTGAAAATAGAACCGCCAGCTATTGGTGGATTTTAAATGTAAGTGTCACTTACGTCATTTTTGTATCAGTTTCACTGTTATATTTTACACTAGATGTTGAAAAAGATTGTCATAACACATTTATTCAAATTCGATTCAGTTTGACCATCAAAGAGCAACTAAAAGATAGACAGAAATACACACAAATAAACAGAGCTAATTTCGCAATAATATTATAAGTATAGATTAAAATATTTGTTATTAAGAGAAACGTGAAATAGTGTACACGAAACATAATACTAGTGTGAACATGCCCTAAGAATTTGTAGTAATTGAAGTCAACGCAGCTGCCACCCCCTACACTCGATAAGTGGCTCTAATTACAATCCCGATTGCTACAACGTAAATTAATGCATTTATCGCTACCAGTGTATATTTTATAAAGTACATTTTCTTGCAGCTTAGTTCATTTGTAATTAACAACGCTTTCACTGTTAATACGATTTTTTTAAGCCTTTACGATATTCTCATTCCATAAGGTCATATGTGACATTTTAAGATTATGTGTCTTTTATTCTCTTTAATAGGGTTCTGATTGATTGTATGTTGTAAGATGTAGTATTTTTATTATATCTTTTTTCGCTATCACCGTGTTAGTAACTCAATATATAATAATATTTAAAGCGTTTAATTCATTAATAAGAAAAGTACCACTTGTTTCTTTTTTCTATATTTGCGCTGGCGCTTAAGTTTCGAATTTAAGCTTTAATGAAATGGTGGTAAGGTTCTGTTTTCTTTACTCATATCACCCACTCATCACGGTACTGCCAAACATCAATAAATACTGCCTCCTTCCGTAAGGGGAGCGAGTTATAGAAATTGAATGGTTTAAGGTGCATTCGCGGTGCGGAATACTCTACTCTCTACTACTCTACTAATAAAATTTTTAAGGTATACGTTGGCGGACGAGCATATGAACCACCTTATAGTAAGTGGTCACCATCACCCATACACAATGACGCTGTAAGAAATATTAACTATTCCTTACATCGTCAATGTTCCAACAATCTTGGGAACTAAGATGTTATGTCCCTTGTGACTATAATTACACTGGCTCACTCACCCTTCAAACCGGAACACAACAATACTGAGTGCTGTTATTTGGCAGTAGAATAACTGATGAGGGGGTGGTACCTACCCAGACGGGCTTGCACAAAGCCCTACCACCAAGTAGGAGATTATCACTCAATCTCAGATGAGTCTACCGTCCTTCTATCGTTAAGAAATCACGTACGTGGTTATTTAAGTAAGGTAATGGAAAAGTATGATATCATCCTTATTATTGATCTACGTCTCTATAAATGTATATATTTTTTTTTCGAAATTTGGCATAAAATTGATGCGTTCTAATTGGCTCAGATTTCGAATGTTTTGTGGTATTCTTGTTGGTGAATAGTCGATATAACTCACTAGGATTTTATAATATACTAGCCCTGTATCCGTTGGGTAGCCATCAGAAATGAATGTAACATTGATATTTTATTTATAAACGGAATCCTAAACACCATCTCATACATATTTCTAACTAAAAAATATGATTTACGAAGTCTCTCTCTCTCTTGGGTAGCTTGAAATTTTCAAACGCTGCGACTACTTTTTTAATCTGTATATAAGTGTATAAACGAGCCTTTTTACGTAACTTAAAGCGTTTACATTGAAGATTCTCTACTTGTATAATATGCATGTATTATAATTATTATTTAAATATGTTAACCATCGTCTTGAATAATTCTGTATATTGAAAACTAAGCATAGATATTTGTATAATACTATTTTTTGTTATGACCTCTAGAAATATCTAAGTATAATTTATTTATTAAATTAAATTTATATTAAGCATACATAGACAAGAAAATCATCCAGGGATCTAACGTGTGTTGCTTGTTAACGTCATAACAATATGTTCATATAACGTTATCTATGATATTTATCTATAAATGTTGCCATATGGCCTGCAGAGCCATACAGTTGCCGCAATATTAGTACGGAGTTTTAGTGTTACCCCCTTATTAGATTATTAAATTCGTTCTTTTTTATGAAGTAGAATATTTAGTTCTTTTTGCAAAACTGAATCAAAGTCAAACACAGATATTAATAATAGATAATAATCAATGTTTAATGTAATTTTATATTCACGAAATTGTAACATTGTAAAGATTGTTTTTTTTTTTTTATATCGTATTGGAAAATAGTTTAAGAACATATACTGATCAATGTTCAATGATAAAAATATTGATTTTAAAACATGATATTATATAAATATGTGTCGTAACGTTTATAAGATCCAGGCTAATAAAATGTCCCAACACAGCTGTCGCGACAAGCTCTGCGTAAGGTATGATAACTTTCTTCAAATAGGCATTCAATTTGACGGGTTATAGTTTTATTTGGTAATATTTGTCACTATTTGGTAATTTAAGAACTCAAAACTATTAAGTGTTACATAATAAGTCAGAATTTATTTAATAGTTTACTGGTGGAATTTTGTAAATACGTGTTATTACTTAATGTCTAGTAAAAATAGATCGTAGGTCCAAACTTAGGTCGAGACAAATTTACATATATATCAATTGTAATTAAGAGTTAAATTGGCTGCAATTTATGGTTGTTAATGTATGTTCTGTTAATAAATTTGAATATTAAATTCACCGAGTTTTCATAAAATATTTTGGAACTACACAAAATAAATTCGAATATTTTAAACATCTCAATTTTTTTAATAATTGAAATTTCATTGTATATTTTCTATTTTTAAAATACAAAAAAATGTTCCAGCCAGTGTCGAGTTACTTTTTAATTTAAGATGATTTGATGCGAAAAGCAGATGTACCGATGTCATATGCCCTTAGCTACCAAATTGGGAGCATTGTTCTCTTCACAATCGCTCTATTTAAACCCAAGAAATTGGAGTAACAATAATAATAATTGTTATGCAATCTGGAGCAGCTCCAGAATCTTCCCGCTATTGTTAACCTCTGGGATACCTTTTGTTGTTTGAGGAAGTGTGCAAAATTTCGGGACAATGTAGATGCGCCCTTAGAGTTCGTAAGGTCACTTCGCAGCTGTCTGTACCTGGTTTTATTTTTTATTTTATTTTTAATCTGTGCTTTCGTTAAGCGAACTTTATTATACGAACTGTCGTGGAATACGTTAGATTGGTATTGCGATCTACATTTTTTTTTCAAAGACCTTTCATTTAAATGCTATGATTTATTTTCGACTACAATACCTCAAGACTTGCGCTATGGGAAATTTACGACGCGATATCGAGGGGCGGGCTATATTGGATTCCTTGCTTTCGTTATTATTAGCCTATATATTATTATAATATTAGCTTCGAAGTTTATTCAATAAATAATACATACATACATAACTATTTGAAGCACTAACTATATTATACATGATAGGGATGGATTTAAAAATAACTTTGCAGAGTATTGACACGTATTTATACGTTATTTATTGGTTTAGCAAGGGAATAAGACGTACTTCTGATTTTATTGTTATCAGTCCTCATGAAGTACTCATATGTCAATCGAATAGTTGTTTTTTTTAAATCATTTCGTATTACTAGCACACTGGTCTTATATCAAAATGCCATCGTTCATAGAAAATTAAGACAAATCATTTGTAAATATTATATGACTAATACGGTTTACTATATTAGTTTTCTTTGTATTTAATATTTACAAATTGATTTTCATTTCATTCGTTTCCTCTATCCGGCTAATGATGAAAAGACGTCTTTATTAAGAAATAATTTTTACTTTTGCTGGTATTGAAAGATAACAATCGTTTCATACAAAGCTATTCAGATTAAGATATTTTATTCTTCGGAACAGATTATAAAAATATCATAAAAAAAGTAATGAAAGATCTAATGGCCCATAAAAGTTGCAAAGTTAAATCAATGCTTGTCACGTGTACAGTATGCCAGGAGATCATTTAAAGAGAAAATCGTAACTCAATAATAGAGCCGTTAAATTTTTATTATCTCAAGTAAATCTTTAACGATTACATTATTAACTGTAACGGTAATATACGTCAAATACTTATTGTATTTATTTTTTATTTTTTTACGTACTCGTACACCCCTTGACAGTCGATATTTCATTGTTGGGACTTGCAGCTCTATTCCTTAGCTCACTATTCGCAAAAAAAGAACTATTGTCTACTTTAAAATAGTTTAAAAAAAAGAACGTGTTCTAGAACGTTTTAAATATTGTGCCAATCCTGTTCTGATTTTAAAAACCGTTGGTTTTGTGACTAATGTATTTTATTTTCTCATACTTATGCCTTTGATTGTTATCGGACTGTCATTTTAAGAACTGCCAACGTATTATCAAAAGATAAAATCAGCTGTTTTGCAAGAGGTTGATGATTCGCACTAAAATAACACAACGAACATGCTTATCTTAAGTACCATTTACAATAAATTTAAGATCCCACCTTAGGGCAGTCGCCTTAAAATTATTACAAACATAAATGTCAGTACAAATTTGTTCTTTTTTTAAATTAAATTTCCTTTGTATTAAATAAATTCTAAAAAGGTTATACTTCATATAAAATAAAAATCATTTTTAAACTATTATATGTACAAAAGTTGACCGGTTGTGAAAAAGTCTGTGGGTTTTAATTCTGTCGAGTATAAAACTTCATTTTTAACTGCTAAACAAATTAGTGCACCTTGTAAGGTCCTGGGAACCAATCCCCTAATCCTCGAAACCCGGAGGTCAGGAGGCCAAGCAGGGTGATTTATAGCCAAAACACCTGGGGAAGATACAAGTATCAAGAAATAATTCTTATTACGCTCACCATACAGACTATTATGTATCAAGACTATGCATCAGGAGTTAACCACTACACGGTAAAATGAACTTTAAAGCTGAGACATACAGTTGAAAATTGAATAACATTAATAGTGTCATACAAATATTAATTGAGGGATCTTGTTTGTATAACGATAAGGTAGTATTGATACGAAATGACGAGTAATAAAATTTAAAACTTCTATACCGAGCTATAAATTAAACAATTCTATACAATAATGATTTAGTACGTAGAAATAATATAATCCTTCGGGCGTAACGACTTTAATAAGATATGGTTACATTAAATAATTATAAGATACATTAAATAATACTAGTAGTAGCTCGCGGCTCTGCTCTCGTTGATAGGTAGGGTGTTGATTATCATGTGTTAGGTAAAAGAGTATCCTATGTCCTTTCTTGGAATTTTCATCTTCAAATTTTATGAAATTCGGTTCAGCGGTTTGAACGACTAAGAGACGGACAGACAGTTACTTCATCATTTATAATATTAATATAGATTACATTTAAAATGAATGAATGTTTTATTTTAATTTTTTGACTTACAGTTACATACAAAAACTTACCAACGATTCTCTGTACTACCATGCTACTGAACTCAAAAACAATTAACAATTACAATTATTAATTAGTGGTAAAATCCATTTTTTTAAAGATTAGGTTATACAAAAATTTATACGAATTAAAGAATAGCTAATTGTTTTTAACTTAAAATATTATGATAATTCAGATAAGAATATTCGCGTGAGACCTGACTGCAAATTGTTTAAGCAATTGATATATTTATGAAATTAATCAAATTAATTACTATTTAAAGAAAATATGCTTCGACCTATAAAATACATATACGCAAAAAATCAAAATATAATGAAGTCATAACATATTTAAGCAATAACTACAACTTAAATATAATTGCCATGCGAATTTTTTTGGCGCCTAGAGCAATGAAATTACAGGAAGCAAGATACGATCTTGCGATAATAATGACCTCATTCATAAAATAAATAGTACTCCTATTACTGTTACTGTCACTCAGAAAGCAACAGATAATCCTTTCAATAAAAATGCAGCAATACATGTTAACCGATGATTTCGGGTTCAAACCCAGGCAAGCACCACTATTTATATGTGCTTAATTAGTGTTTATAATTCATCTCGTGCTCGGCGGTGAAGGAGAACATCGTGAGGAAAACTTAATTTGTCTAATTTCATTGAAATTCTGCCACGTATATATTCCACCAACCCGAATTGGAACAGCGTGGTGGAATATGTTCCAAAACCCTGTCCTTAATGGTAGAGAAGGCCTTAGCCCAGCAGTGGGAAATTTACAGGCTATTACTGTCTGTACTGTACTATAAGGTACAAGGAAGTTGAAAGAAAATATCATTGAAATGAACTGGATACTTCACATAAAACGACAAGATTTTTTTTACAAGAATGACATATCGCAGATATTCAGACCAGAACAATATGAGAAATTTAACGTTCTGCAAGATCATTCATTATTGATTCTTCATGTTTTACGATCAAGTATTTGAGTCTTAAAGGAATCTTGGATGGCATCCTCTCAAATGATAAAAGTTTTGTCACGTAATAATTTTTAGTTAAAATTGAACCCTTACAATTTCGATGATACCTTTGTCTCAAGAAATTTCTTTAATTTTGGACTTAATACTATCTTCACATCGTATTCTTCGTAACTTCTTCTATCATGAACGGAATACTTCTTAAAATATTTTAAAATCCGTTTGGTCTTTTTACGGGTATTTACCGAACGTTTCTTACGTTAAATCGTCTACGATTCCTATTTTATGATCTGTGGAAACCAAATTACAATTAATATTTTGAACGCGACTTTTTGGACGTTCCAAATTTGAATTCCACTCAGGCAGATAACTTAAAAAATCGCTCGATCTTTTGCAGTACAACTAAAAATGACATTCTGTTCTGACATAGATTTTAATGGTAACTCGGCTGGAAAAGGCATTCTACTTAGAGTTTTATTAGTCGCTGTTCCATTGTCTACACACTGTTTTACTTCATCTCACGAGATACATTGCAAGCATTTCAGCTCACTAATAATTATGTGGTCACCATTCTCGTGAAGGTTGTGACTAAGAAGGTTTTATACTTATTTTAACTTTAATTATATAAGTTTGAATTACGAATTGATGAATATCGTGAAACTAGGACAGTCGTATTAAAAAGTCAGCAAATCGGAACATGTATGATTCGTATCAGTTAATTTGGACCCAGGACGATCACCCTTTGTACTTTTTGTTGTTTTTTTTTAATTTTTTATCACATTAGCTTCCGCTCTCGGGGCCGTGAGAAAAGATGACTTCATATGAATCAGTATTAATTTTGTTAATGAGTTAGACCGTGTTTACTGTTATTATGCCTTGGCAATTAAAACGAGTTTTGTTTAAATTTATAACAAGACATCCTCATTCAATTATGTTGTTTGTGGTCATTTTAACTTGTGTAACGGAGCGATTAAATTACTTTTATATCCAACTGTGTGAGCAAAAGAAATCCTTACATTGAGGGAATTAAAAGACTGATAAAAATTTATATAAGTACGTTGCTCATTTCGTTTTAAAAATGTATCAGTGGACGCAGCTTGATGCATCATTTGATGGTCACATTTGCCTATAGATATTGTTTAAAAAAAAAGGTTTCTTACGTACAGTCAGAGTAAGAAAACTTTCGTCAGTTTTCAAATTTCTTTATCAAGTCTTTAACTCTTAGTACCTTTTGAATCAAATCATTGCGACACAATATGTCATTCTCAATCGGTAAAACAGATAATCGCTCATACTGAGCACACGAAAATAGATCTTAAGGTGACGAACCTTTTCTTACCCCGACTGTACTTTAACCGCAGAGCTAAAAATGATAAATTCTTGTACCTTTGATTACAATGGTGAAAATATTGTTTAATGCCATTTATGTTAAAAAATAATGTTTTCAAATCAAAGATAAATAAAGAATTAATGAAGCGTTATTTACAAATGTTTACTTCAAGATTTCAAGAGGTATAATATCCTATTAAAAATATTGATTATACCTCATTGTTAGTGAACTTTATGTTTTTATGAGAAATAACTTTAAACCGATATACCAACTTGTGGTACTTACATAAGCTTAGAAGCGCTACCGCATGTAAGTTATGTTATGAAATTAACATAAGCCTATAAGTCGAATATATTTTCGGATATATTATTCAAATATTTTACCCCTCGAATATACAATTTGATGCGCGCTAGTAATAAAAAATATATTATAATAACAATCACATTTCATAAGACAGTTTGAAAACTGGATGAAATAAGGAAGTGTTAAGTGATGGCGAGTGCAAATCGTTATTAATTAATAAACAAAATACAAATCATTTTGACTTTTATACCCATTGATACAGAGCCTATATTTGTTTAAATGTAATTATACATCTTGTGTATTTATTACAAACAAAACATTCAAATTTAGACTTTAAATCCATATGATTTAAATATAATTTCCTTTTACAATGCAAATGATTAATATTAACAAAAACTCTTTTGTATCTAAGATTTGTTTCATTGTTTGTCTGTGACATCTTCTAATGGCTGAATACACAGGGGTGCATGCCTTGAAGTGGGTTTAAAAATTAATTGCATTTGTTTATTCTTACTTAAATTTATTACCAATTTAATATGATTAAATTGCATCATTTTAAAAGCTTTCTTTGACTTCACGTATTTCCATATGAAGATTAAATAAAATTAAATGTGCTAAATGAAGCATCATAAAATATTGATTTAATCTTAAGTCTTAACCAAGGCACCGTTTTAAAGCTCACTCGAGTTATTTCAGAGCTTAGTTGTAATATTAGTTAATTTCATATTTTGTATTGTGCTCTGTTATATAAGTAAGAAACCTTAAGAATTGTTTACGTGGTAGAGTTCAGTGATCCACATCTAAGCAACGTTTTTAAATTAATCTAAGCATTTTTATTCAATATATTTAAAAACAATAGAAGATTTCCACAATGAAAATGTCTCAGAATATGTTATCTTCCTAATTATTTATTCATTTAATTTTATTATCGTTGCATTCGTTTAAGACAATTGAATTATAATATTTAATCAAGATTATATTTATTATACCTAATGTTGGTTTAACGGAAAATTCTTATAATTTTTCTCATGATAAATTTACTAAAAAAAAAAAAAAAACTTAACGGAGTAAAACCATTAGACTGTAAAGCTTGATTCTCACAAGAGAAATTAAAAAATATATATATGGAGTTTCGTGCAAAAAAATCCGCACGGTCCGCTAACTGCGGGGTGCGTTATTATAATCTATTTACTCCGACCTCTCTTTCCAACATTTGTAAAGTACGTATATTTATCTCTTTCTAGCACTAATTAAAGGCATAACTGACCCTTGAAGGTGAGCTTGATATATTCGAGTGCGTGAGAAGTGGTTGTTATGATCCTTTGTTTTATTGTGTTCTCGTTATGAGAGTGTGTAAGGGCCCTTATGAAGTTTTTTTTTTAAATCTTACACTCAATTGACTTTTGATTTGTATATGTGCAATTTTAAGCGTAGGGTCAGCATGATAAAATTTTCATAAATGTCATTGCAATTTATAGGTTATTAAAAGTTATTTTGAGAGAATTTTTAATCTATATTTTAATTAAAGGAGGTTTAATGTTGCAAGTATAATATTACATTTAATAGTTATTTGATTCAAAATTTATGAGTATATCGCTCTCGACAAATAGATTTACAATAAATTAGCGTAATTTATATATTTAATAAATCAGATATAATAAAAAAACAGGGAAATAACACATAAACCAATCAAGTTTTCATCAATTACTTATAAAAATAAGAAACTTTTGCATTTTCAAATAAAATAGCAATTCATTATTACTATTAGATATTGCAACTCTATAAAATGAATGCAGCAAAATACTGGCATACTAATGTCCTATTACCAGGCGAAACTCAGCTCTCCCGTTGAGATAATTGTAATAAATTAAACTTGTTAAAACTACGACGCCTCATAACTAATTACAATTAAATTTACATTTGATTACAATCGCGTTCAAGTTTAAAGAAAACAATATTTAAATAATTTCGCTAAAATAGAATAAGTATAAATTTCCTACTTTTTTTAAATGTCTTAGTTTGAATAAAGAACGATGTATTTATTATACCCTATACCTACGTCCTTTACAAATGATGTCCCTGGACCTAAACCAATAAAGGAGGTATGAGTAAAAAGGTTGCATTCGAAATATTTCTATGAACATTTTGTCAGTTTCAAAATTGGGAACGAAGATTAATAGTTCGATTTAGAAAGAAAAAAAAAATGTAAAACGCTTCGATGTTTTGAATTTAGAATCTTTTTATCATTTTTAATTTTTTATATAGTTTGAGTATAATATTAATATACTTTAATTTATTAAAATATTTCTTTATTAGTAGCTAAACAATTTTGAGAAAAAAAATTTAATCACGTTTTTTCCAAAACACCATTAATTTAATTCATTATATTATATACTCTTACAAACATCATTTACAATATTAAAAATATTTTATTTAATAAATAAAAAAAAAAATTATACTTTATAAGAATTCAAAAAGTTTTTATATGCACATTAAAGGGATCTGATTTCTGTCCTTCATATAATAAAAATATGCGATTGGAAAACTTGCAGATGACATTATTATGAATATATTCAATAGGAGGGGTTCCTTTAATCCTTACCGATACTATTCCCGCCTTAAGAAGAATAATCCTTATGCACAATACAAAAGGATCCTTCACATACAATATCTCATCACATTAAAACACATTTCATCACCAGTCCCGTAGAAATGCGTAAAACACAAGAATCCATTCACTTATTAAAAACTTTTAAACAACAACTATCGTAAACTTCATAAAGTTTGAAAAATTCCGCATCGAAACACGTGCTTTCCCGCGCAAAGCCGGCGTCCGAATAAATTCAAAAAGAAACTTACCTGGGGACACCGTGACATTTGCCACGTTTTTTACATCCCTGTTACACGTAGGATAATGTAGTACGTGCGAACGAGACGGACGATGTATTGTGAAGGCGGAACCCCAAAGATGTCGGGGGCAACTTCTTTTTTTTTTCTTTTTACCGGTTCATTGTTTTTCGCGGGTTATCTTCGCGGCTTGATCGTGATAACCGTATCTATTTGATAAAGTGCCATTGAAATTTAGTGAACACAGATTTTTTTAAACTTTCACTGAGTTCAGAGGGTGGTTTTGTGAATTCTATTCACTAAAAATATCTTTGATTTTTTTTAAATTAAATAGTATCTATTTCAAAAAGCAAAGGATGAAAGACTTACAGCCTAATTTTTTTATAGTATTTATTATTTACAAAATATTTAAATAAAGAATACCAACGCAATAGGTGTACCTATTGCGTGGGTTAAAATGTAATATTAATGGAATACAATATTTTACATTTGATATAATTCTAATGAGTATCAAAATCAGATCAAATTATATTTAGAAAAGTATACTCGCAAATGTCTCATGACTATTTAGTTTAACTACACTCATAACTATTGAAGATACAATTACAATCTTAAACTGTGACAACGAAATCTCAAGTCATCGTTAATCCGTTAACTCTACATACATAGCGGTTCTATCCCGGTCAGTGGGTTCGAGTCCGACCGCCGCAATTAAACGATTTCCTCGCCTAGTTTTTAGCATGGAAATCTTTATGGTAGCGCTTACGTTCCGGCTCTTACGGTCTTGAAGACTACTTAACGAGATGATGAGAAAATTCTAAACGTATTTTTTTTTATTTGACGACATGTATGAATTGTGTTTGGCCAGTTTTTTTTGGCGACACTTATTTATAAAATGTATTTGGCCAGTATTTTTTTAACATGGCAACAATGAAATAACGACGTTTTAAAAAGCGGCAATCGTCATAAAAACTTCGGATACGTGAAAAACATTCGATGAAACGAAATGCTACATTCATTTAATCAAACTGTGACGCTATTGAATTGTGATTGAAATCGGTTGGAATTTACGAAAAATGTTAAATCGAAGAGCGTTGAAAATTTAAATAAAAGTTTTATAATACTTTTGTATGATATGTTTAATAAGATATATTTATATATTGCAAAATCTACTAAAAGGAAAGACGGTTATCAAACGACAATTTAACTTTAAGTAATTCAGAAAAAATGGCGGAGACTTTTTGTAACCCAAAGTCAAAGTAAAAAAAATCTTTATTCAAAATAGGAGTGATTACACTTATTTATAGCCAAAAATCTACCACCGGTTCGTAATTTAACACCTTGATCTGATGAAGAACCGACATAGAAACTCAGCGGGATCTACTACTACAAGAACTATTGTATAAAAGAGAAGCAACCAGTGAATACATTTTTAAATAACACCATATGACTATCGAAATGGTCAAGACATATGTATATGCTGACTAAATTTTAAAGTTTATGAAGATACTCTTTGTAGAAGTGCGTATGTAGTTAGAAGTTTTGCTCTACATGATATTTCATAACGTTTTGACAATACGAGTTATATTATTTCGATTGGCAAAATTTTATATGAAAACTAAAAACTCGCCCCGGTTTCGCACGATGCAATACTTATACTACATATACTACAGAACTTTATTCTATTTACGACATCACATTAAAAAACAAAATTATCAGTGTTTCTTTACTATATTATCTATGTATTATATACAGAAACCTTCCTCTCAAATCACTCTATCTATTACAAAAAATGCATCAAAATCCGTTGCATCATTTTAAAGATCTAAAAGCATACATAGGGACAGACAGCGGTATGCGACTTTATTTTCTATTATTTAGATATAATGTTTCTTGTAGTAATTTACATTAATAGAACTGGGGAATTAGTATAGTTGCACTATCTAATATCAAATTGTATCCGTCCGAGTTTAAAAATAAAGCGTTAGAACCCCCGTTTGTTGAAGAATGTTATAAGCTATTGCTTCATGGTGCGATCGTAAAGTGCAGCAGTAACCATAAACGTCAACCAGTCACTCAACACGTGTAACAAACACGCAAGTATAATTTTTATGTAGCACGGGATGCACCGCGCCGTTGGGGGCACGTCTAGTTATACTTTTATTAACAAAAAAAAATCAAATAAATTTTATTCAAGTAAACTTTACACTGAAGCGTTTTTGAATCGTCAATAATTAAATACTACCACCGTTTCTAAAGCAGCTTCTAGGGAGAAGAAACGGCAAGAAACTCGCATAGTTACTCTTTTCATATAAACAAATTTACAATGCTGTTATTTACAGTAATTAGTGTCCTATCATGGAACCCGAGCCTAACTCCAGGCGTTCCTTTCCAAAAAGTACTCTTTTAATGAATAATACTATTTATTTATTAATTTAGTCTTAATAATCTTTTTAAATTTTGAAAATGGTAAATTGATTATATTTCGCGGTATCTTGTTATATATGGGTATACCATTGCCCAAAAACGTTCTCTTTACCGTATGCAAACAGAAACAACACTGATTTGACCGCAGCATTAAAGTTGCATTATTTATTTATGGAGAATATGTTGTTGCATACCAAAATATCGATAAATAATTTTAGATAATTTGCAGTCCCTGTTGGACTATCCATAATGGTGGTCTTATTGCTAAAAAATATTTTTGCAACTTAATTATGTAACTATATACATATTAGCCATTGACGGTTTTATCTTAAATGATAGGACATGGTCACTTAAACTATGTTGCGTTCTTAAATATGTCAAATGAATCATGACAAAAGGATTAATGATTGTTTAATTAAGCATCTAAAAAAATGTATAATCTCGACTAAATCAAGGGGCAGATCTATAGTCCTTAAATGTATATTTGTTCCAAGTGTTCGTTGTGTTTGCATGTGAAAGCCTGGCTCAGAGCTTTATGTAGAGTAGGATTACATTAAGCGCCACCCTCGGCTCGAATCAACTCCTTGAAAAAGCGATACTCTTTTCTTTAGGGCATTTTGATATTGTTATTCTGCAGTGCGTTGCTATGAACTGTTATTTTATTTGGTATTTAATCAATAAATTTTATTCAAAAAGCTTTTACAAGCACTTTGGAATCGTCATTTTACAATTAAGTGAACCTACCACCGGTTCGGAAAGTAGATTCTACCGAGAAGAACGATGTACTGAGACTTTATGACCACAAAGATCAAAGTATTACTTAGCGGTAGACCATATGGTGAGTGGGTGGTACCTACCTAGACAAGCCAGACAAAAATCCTGCCAATCTTCTATATATTTAAGAAATACAAAAAAAACTAATAGTAAATAATTACAAAAAGTAACTACTCAAAATGATTTATAAATAACACATCCAAGATAGTTGGTCCTCGTATTAGTTCAGTAAAGATCTTACGTGTTCAAACAACTAGGCCATATGCACGTATTGTCTCAATGTATGTAAAAAACTCTTTGATATTGTACGAATGTAGGAAGAGAAGTCTGTTTGTATTTTGTATATTTAAATGTCTGATCTGAATTGTTACGCACCTGCTACAGGGGATGTGGTTCTCAAACTTATAGCATTTATAGTGAAAGTAAAAATAAGAAACAATTTTAATGGTTTTGTGTAACACGCTAAATCGGTCCTACGTGGAATACTATTCTCATCTCCGGCTAGGCATTCCTCGGTACCAGTTTCTTCCATTCGAACGTATGAATATAGAAGAGATGACTTCTTTGCAAAGATATTGGGATGACTTTGTGCAAAGATGTTGCATCCTCCGCAGTGAATTATATGGGTCGTGTTTTGAGGCATTCCTTAGATTAATCCCGGCCGTTAAATTTCACCTTTGAACATGTAATTGTAAATTTCATCCACATTCATCCTGTACTTATTTTGAAAAATATCTGACAAGCACTTTTGAATTAATTCTCTCATTTTACAAAACATATTTAACTAGTTGTTTCACGGCTTCGCTCGCATAGATGTTAGTCATTAGGTTTTAAATGCAAAAAAGAGGGTTCAAGCTTGCTTCCATTAAGTTTTTTTTCATAAAGTTCAGAGCAACAGACAAATAAACAAAGTTATAATTTATAATATTAGTAAATTAATAGTTACCACCAGATAACAGAAAATTGTTAATTACTCGTATATGTCAATAAAAAAATACTGCAATAATCATATACAATTATATTTATGCATGTCCAACACAGTTGGACGGTTTCACCAATTAAATCATTTGTCACCTTTTTTTTGTTCAAAGCTGACACTTTGAGTAGCTGAGATGGCCCAGTGCTTAGAACGCGTGAAATTTAACCGATGATTGCGGTTTCAAACCCAGGCAAGCACCAGTGAATATTCATGTGCTTAATTTGCGTTTACAATTCATCTCATGCTCGGCGATGAAGGAAAACATCGTGAGGAAACCAGCATGTGTCTAATTTCATAGAAATTCTGACACATGTGTATTCCATCAACCCGCATTGGAGTAGCGTGGTGGAATATGCTAATAATCCTCCTCAAAGTAGGTTTGAAATGTACAGGCTGATGATGATGATGTCACTTTAAGTAGACCGTCTTTTTCAACCTCCTCTGTTTCACTCTCGTGATAAGTAAGACAGTTTGACGACAGCTGTCTTTGCTTTTGTTAACAAATGTTGATATTCGGCGAAATGTTTCCCGAATGCTTTATAATTACAGGTTACACGACAGGTGTATTTCTGCTGTCTTGTATAAATATCATCAATATAATATATTTGTAATTCGTTTTGTTATGACGTCATCATTGTTTCTTTACATGAAAAATGTAAGTTCTTAGGTAGAATACAGTCCGAATAATTAAACCTGTATAAATACTTGAAATGAACTTGATTTCTAAGTCATGTCCCAACCTGTATTACGAATGTCAGTGCTTTACTAGTGTGACTAACAGTTAATCAATTCAAATATTATAGTTATAAATATATATGGTTGGTTATTTATGATATATATGATGCAAATGTGTATTAATTTGTACTTCTTACGAAATATTTTGATTCGGCATACATCGGAAATACCTTTTTTTTATTTAATTTACTACATCCACAGGCTCGCAGTTGCCCGTGCCTTTTTTTACATTTTATATGAAACATTTTGGCGTTTTATATTTTATACTAAACATCAGCAGATCTTTGCTGGAAATCATTCTTGTCGTCTTCTTGGGAGACGTGGCCCATACTGACTTTTTTTTTAAATAATATATAATAAAAATATGTAGCAGTATATGTGTAATTCGTATTACTACAATACAGCGGGTCCTGGTCCGCGCTTGATCAGAGAGAGCACGGCCTCGGCGACTCTGATGTCGCGTTTATGTATAGATGTCTTGAGGCTGTGCTCTAGGATGGTCCTTTCTGAAGCACCCGCCGCTCGGCCGATGAATCTGCCGATAGCGTCGTCACAATCGGAAATACTCGTACTTACAAACTCTATTGAGAATAGTTACATGGTACTAAAATACTTCTAATTTGAACTTTATCATAAAGTAATAAGTGTTGTGTTTGTAATGATTCAAAATTAACAAACAGTTCGAATAAATAAAGGAATCATGTTCGACAAAGATTTTGTTTTATGGAATCATATACAGCTGATATAACCCCTCGTCGTGTTCTTTCAAAGTAAGATTTTAATTTAAAATAGTGAGATTAATTTACGTTCTCGATGAGGTCGGTCATATTCGTAAAAACACGATGTTAGTTAGTAATCAGACTTATTTATTACAATTATAACTAAGCTACATACCTTACGACCATCATAGAAATAAGTATATACTATTAAAAATGACATGGGCAAGTGCCCTCAGTCGATGGTCACCTTCGCCTATAGACAGTGAAACCATAAAACCATAGTGTAGAAAGCATAAAACCACTTTAAACACCGTTAACGCGCCGTTAAACACGGAATATATGACGTTACGTTTATGAGATATGTTTGTAATAACACTGACTTACTGACCCTTCAACTAGAATAGGGGTGATGGTAGAATAATTGATGAATTATCTCTTACCCAGATAGCTCTGCAAAAAGTTCCACAACCAGGCTTGATATATCCGTCCATTCCAATAGAAGAAGAATAAAATTAAACAAATATTGATTTACATATTCCATGTGATTTGCTAATAACTGAGCTGTTTTTGCATATATTGACGGACAAGTATATAAATCACCTGATAATCAGTGGTCACCAACGCCCATTGAAATTGGCGCTGAAAAAATATTAGCCAATCCTTACATCACCAATGCGCCACCAATCTTGGAACTAAGAGGTTACGTCTTTCGCCTGTAGCTATATTTTGCAATACCAGTAGTTTATGATTATGATTAATATATCATTATTTATAATACAATACTATGTTACTTAACAAATTGTATCCAGTTTATTTTTACTGCCAACATTACGTTCATATAGCGTATTTTAAGAAAATCGATAAAGAATATCATAGATTAAACAAGCTCTTGACCAATGACATCGCGTCAAATTCTAATTTTATTTGGCTTATGTCCTCTTGTACTTGGAGTAGTCTACAGCAATGGATATCGCAGTAAAGTAAAAAAATGCCTCTTTTTCCATTAAGGGGAGGGTTTGGAACATATTCCACCACGCTGTTCCAATGCGGGTTGGTGGATTTCACATATGGCATAATTTCGATGAAATAAGACACATGCTGGTTCCTCATTATGTTTTCCTTCACCGCCGAGCACGAGATGAACTATAAACACAAATTAAGTACATCATATATATAGTGGTGCTTGCCTAGGTTTGAACCCGCAATCATCGGTAAGGATGACACGCTTTCTAACCACTGGGCCAGCTCAGCTTATGCACGGATATCACAGGTGCAACTTTATTTTTATTTATTACTTACTTAATTAGTTACCTAACAACGCAACACTTATATTATAAAAAAAAAATAAGTCCACCACAGATTGTTTTTGTGCTAAATTAAGAATAAAAACGATGTGTATATTTGAAATAAAATGAAAGCGGAAGTTACGAAGGATATCTGCCTAGATGACCTCGTGTTTTCGTACACTTTACCGAAGATTGCGGAGAACGAGATGACTTGATAATCCCTTGAGAACAGCTCCGTCGTATGACGAGCACAGTGAGATCGCTTAGTATATTTGATCCATACAGAGGAAGTTCACCTGCCTGAAAGAATGGAGGCTAGCTTATATGGAAGCAGGAACCGACATTTTCAATTAAGGTTATATTCAATCAAAAGCCTAACTAATTTTAATGCAATAGTTAGTCCATCTTATTTGTTTAAGATGCAATAGGACGTACTTAATCAATTTACAAAAATGTGTATTAAATAATAAATATAGATCTAGCAAAAAAAGAAATTATTTAGTTTTTAAAGTTATTAGTTTCGGGATATTTACAATGTATTTTATTTTTGTTCAGTGGAGTTCGATATTTCGACATGGTAAATATCCCGAAATTAATAACTTTAATAATAAAAGTAACCATGTTAATTTAAAATCTTATTTTTTTTAATATATTAGAATATTTAAATAATACATAAAGTATTTTATTAACATAAGAATTAATAATATTAAATGCAATATATACAAATATGAATTAAAAATAGTTACTGTATAAATCTTGATCGCGTGGAATGGTGGCAAGCGAATAATAATCAAAGTGACCTCAAGTATCAAATTCAATTATCGATAATAATATACATTACCCGTTATAACTTTCACAAAATTAGACGTGTCAAAACATCCACCTATCATTATCGTTGTGACGTAATTTCGGTAGTGCGCGTAAATTGCTAGTTTTCCCACGTGTCATTTAATTAGATAGAACACCTGCGCCCGCGCACCGGAACGACGGTTGACGCGTATTGTTCTAACGTGTTACGTTGATAACTCTAATGAATGGTTTTTCATTGCGATGTAAGCTTTTGAACATCCTAGGTGCCAAATTATATTATAATTTTTAATTTAATTTTAGATAATAGTTTAAATCCTTTGCTAGCAATGAAAAGAACAAATAAGATCTTAACTTTAAATTTTTATGTATATGTATGTATTGGTTAGGAAGATGGGAAAATGGACCCATTTGCCTGATGGTACGTTATCACCACCATCCATAGACCTTGGCGATAAGAGAAACATTAACCGTAGCTGACATTGCCAATTTGCCGCTGACCTTGGGATTTAAGATGTATCTTATAGCTGTAGTTACATTGACTTACAACACTACTATACTATAATAATAATAAGCTTGACTATTTAAAGTGTTAAGTGGTACATACCCAAACGGGCTTGCAGAAAGCCTACCTCACATAGACCACTAAGTAAATGTAAAAATATGAGCAGCAACGCCATAGTAGTTTATTTGGTCCGTATACAATCTGCCATTTTTGACAAGGTTCTATGTAAATCAGATACAATCATGAGTCATAGGCTGAAATACGTCAGACATATTTGCATTTTTTTTTATAAATAAAACATTCATAATATCACCCTTCTCAATTGCTTGAGATAGGGTACATAAACCTTATATTAACATAGTCCATCAGCTTTTCATAATAGTTAAATGGAATATATCCACTAACATTTTCCTTCCATAGTTCCGATAGCAACTTCATCGACATTCAAAATCATTCCAATTATATTATGTCAATAAAGTATACCTAAGTTTTTGATTTGTATAGTTCCCTGTGATAGAAATTTTACTAATATTATAATGCGAAAATTTTTAGGAGGGATGTGTGTTACCAAATCACGCCAGAACGGTTGAACTAATCTGAAAACAATTAACCACAGAGATTGATTATAATCTGGAATAGCAGATAGACTTTATGTCTAGCACTTGCATCCTCCATCCCTACCCTAACCCACAAGGGAAAAAGCTGACGGAAATTAGTAGGCTATACACTTAAATAAACTTTTATATTTTATTAATCAAATATATGACAAAATGTGACATATTTTTTAAACAAAATTAATGTTTAAATAAACGCAATTACTTGTTGACATAATAATTAAGAATAAATATTATAAATACCAAAGTTTGTGTTTGTACGTATGATACAATCAAGATAAGATTGTTCGGAATTATTGTAAATGAAATATATTCGTTCTTGAATGGTAGGGCACTTTATTAATTATTCATAAAAAATAATATGAACATTTATCTATTTATTATCTACGCTGGGTGAACTGAAAGTAGTAGTACGGGGAATATGTATTCGTTTTTGATTTTGTATTCGGTCTTTTATTTGTTTTCAACCGACTTCAAAAAGGAGGTTATCAATTCGTCTGTATTTCTTTTTAGATATACTATAGGGTTGTCTTGACTGACACCGGCTCCAAATATAACAATAACTATAAGCACGTTATATAATCATAAATCGACTTTTAAGTAGTCTAATATTTTTCTTTTCATTTTACCTAGGAGGACTCTAAAAAATATGTTAAATATGCAATTATTTTTATTACTTTTTAGGGCATTTTTATTTGTTTTAAAATAGTGTTTTGTTTGAAGTCGGTTTTTCTTTTTGTTAAAATTTTATTTATTAATTACAATATTGATTTCGGATCGTGAAGATGATACTCTTGATGGTTGAGGTATATTGTTAAATATATATATTTTAAGAGCATATTAACTATACTTATATTATAAAGATGTAAAATTAGTTTATCTGTATTTATTGGGTAATCTCAACGCTAATGATATTCTGAAAACAAATCACTTATTATATCAGTAATATTATATTTATGTCATTTATTATCATTTTTCATAAATTGGGTGTAAATTATTAATAAAGAAGCTGGATGGGTCGTTAAATGATTTACATAATCACCTAGCTAGAAAAAAGTTATCGTTGTAGCCTAGGTTACTTTTTATAATATCAGCTAACTGCCAGTGAAATGCCCATCAAAATCGGTAAAGCCTTTCCAGAGATTACCCGGAGCAAAAAAAAAAGTTATTTTGGTAGATGCACATACATATTTAGTAATAGCTGTTTTTTATATTACCAACAAACAGTCCAATTTTATTATTATAACACCTCGCCTCATTGCCTCCACTGGTGACAGGACGTTTTTTGGCCAGAGGATCGGAATTGCGATTCAACGGGGAAATGTTGCTAGCATTCTTGCCACCATTCCACGCGGTCAAGATTTATACAGTAACTAGTTCATATTTGTATATATATATTTAAGCATTTAATGTTATTAATTCTTATGTTAATAAATGTATATAATTACTTACTCCATTTTATTATATATATTAGTCCTATCTCTTCCCGACATTTCACGATCATGTTAATCGTGTTCTGCGGTAAGTTTCGAGTTTACTCTTACAGAATAGCTCTATTAATTCCAGTTCACAAAGCGTAACTAAATGTTAATATATATTTTTTTATGAATAAATGAATAATTAATAATGCACTCTATCATATTCAAGTTATAATGCTATTACAATAATTCCGAACAATTCTGTATCGGTTGCGTACAACATAAATACTGCTTTTGAGAATGAACCAATCAAATTAGATTTATGATAGTTTAATTCGTTTTCTATGCCAGAGTAAGAAAAACTTCGTCAGTTTTCAAATTCATTCCTTTATCAAGTCTTAAACTCTTATTACCTTTTGAATATAAACATCAAATGCGACGTAATATGTCATTTTCAATGGGTAAAGCAAATTACCACTCATACTGAGCACATGAAATTAGATCTTAAGGTGACGAACCTTTTCTTACCCTGACTGTACATGAATTAAAAAATACAATATTAACTTTGCTTGATTTCTTTTTTATTTTTTTTAACCTCTGCTATATCTACTTATTAGGAATTGGAGCTCGTTGTCCTTCTTCAAAAACGCAAGGCACATTGTTTTGTTATTTAAATGTATTATTTTGACGACCTCCGCGGTCGAGTGGTGTGTACACCGGTATTCATGGGTTCTCCATTCTGAGGTCCCGGGTTCGATTCCCGGCCGAGTCGATGTAGATTATCATTAGTTTTCTATGTCATCTTGGGTCTGGGTGTTTGTATTATTATCTTTTTTTATTATATTACTTCTGATTTTCCATAGCACAAGTGCTTTAGCTACTTACATTGGGATCAGAGTAATGTATGTGATGTTGTCTCATATTTATTTATATTACTTATTATTATCTATATTAGTATTATAAATGTGAAAGTAACTATGTCTGTATATCTGTTTGACGCTCTTTCACGACCAAATCGCTGAACTGAATTTGATGAAATTTGGTATGAAGCAAACTTGAACTACAAGAAAGGACATACGCCACTTCTTTTGCCTTATACATGACAACCAACACCCTAAAAATGCGAGGGAAGTAATAAATAATAATAATAAATATGAGACAACATCACATACATTACTCTGATCCCAATGTAAGTAGCTGAAGCACTTGTGTTATGGAAATCAGAAGTAACGACGGTACCACAAATACCCAGACCCAGGACAACATAGAAAACTAATGGTAATCTACATCGACTCGGCCGGGAATCGAACCCGGGACCTCAGAGTGGCGTTGCCCATGAAAACCGGTGTACACGCCACTCGACCACGGAGGTCGTCCAAAGTCGAGGGCGACTACTAGTAATAATATATTTCGATATTTATTTCTTCTACTTACATACAATCATTAACAGATACAGAATTGCTTGTTTTTTACCCCACGACTAAACCACTGAACCGATTATAATAAAACTTCATTCAGATAATAACACAGACTTATCATTATGGGGGAAAAAGTTTGACGGGTTCTGTAATACGGAACTAGTGTTGCTTATAGATTAAATGGCATATTTGAAAATGGAATATAGAGCTATTCTTAATAAAATAAATTATATTATGTCATATTGCAACGCTTATATGACTGCATATAAGATAATCTAATTAATCCGTCATACTAATATAATATCTATGTCATGAATATGGTACTAATTATTCATTGGTAATAATCATTGCTTAATCTAGTATTCATATATTAATTCATTAATTTTGACGACCTGCGTGGTGGAGTAGTGGGTACACGGGTTTTCATGGGTGAGTCAATGTAGAAAAAGTTCATTAATTTTCTGAGTTGTCCTAGGTTTGGGTGTTTGTGGTACCGTCGTTTCTTCTGATATATCATAACACAAGTGCTTTAGCTACTTACATTGGAATCAGAGTAATGTATGTGATATTGTATTTATTTATTAGTGGTTTATGTTTGCACACATACTTCTGCACTATAACTCTTCAGATTATATTAGTAATTTGATTTTCAGATTGTATTAGTTAACGAACCTATCGTTCAAAGAACTTTGATCGAATAACTTAGATAATATTAGATGGATATACTTAGCTCAGTATTGCAATTCTGAAGAAGTTGCAGCGTCTTACATTATTTCTAAATGTTAAAAAGAAACTGCTGAGTTTCTTGAGAATTATTTTCGTTAAAATCTAGTAGCCGAACCGACTTCACTTAATATAGTCGTTAAATGACGAATCAAAAGTGCCTGTAAAGGCCTACTTGAATAACGTATTGTCCTTTTGATATTGAGTGATACGCCATTTCGATACGTGTTCACTGTAAATTTTATAATTATTATTATCTGTCTCACACATCACATTGTGACATTTCATACTCATCTTCTGCGGTGAGATTCGAGTTTCTCGTTACAGAATAGTCCTACAGAATCGAAATCAAAATATAAAATATTAATTTGAAAAAAAAAAAAAAAACAAATAGGTATATATACAGTCATTCATATATGTATAAAGGATAGCGTTTAATTTTATATTAACATTATAAATTTGAAAATAATTATGTCTATTTGTCTGCTTTCACGGCTAAACCGCTGAACCGAATTTGATGAAATTTGGTATAAAGCAATCTTGAGACTTTAAAACACTTTTATACCTAAAACTTAAGCCCCTACCACACGGACGTAAACAGTTTGTTAGTATAAATTGCTAAATTCGTTTAATGAGCGTTTTCAAAGCAATTTACTCCATTCATTACGAATGTAACCGTTTCCATTTGCGTGTGTGAATTTGGCGTTGAAATTAAATTAGATTTAATCTTATCTAAACATCCATGCACCTGTTGCACAATATGGCGTTTATCGTTTCGATTTTCGGGCGTGAAATTTAATTAGTGTTTTTTTGTATACAAATTGAACTGAGGTATATTTATTGTAAAAATATAAGGCCTGTTTCGGTATTCAAATAACGATTCCATTTTTGAATGTTGAAATGAAATAGAAACTTTTTTTTCATTGGTTGTTGAAATGAATTAGAAATTTAATTTATTGAAATATGGGCTACGAATCTGACAAATTCATACATGCCAATATTAATTTCTAAATTATTATTAGTTGCACTATTTTGACGTTAAATGTTCCTCAGGGAAAGCGTTCGTGAAGTACCACTGAAAGATATTAAATTCGAAACCAATTGTTTCGTTTAAAATTATTCAATGGGAGACGAAAAACATAGACGTAGCTCGAAATATATCACCCGTTCTTGAACTGAAAAAAAATTACGACATTTCAAAAAAAAACAAATTTCTATAATTTATGGAATTATTATTCTAACTAATAGTCTAATGATTAAATAAACGAAATATCATAATACTGACAAAGAAATCACTATAGTGTCAAAAACGACCCCGTGACTCTATTAAAAGAGATGATTCGACACATTTCTTGATACTGAAAAATAAACTTTATTACTAGTGACAAAAGTTCAAATTAACTTGAGACACGAAATTGCATTCATTGGGTTCATGTGATAAATTTACTCTACGTCAATACGGTGCGTACATACGATATACTTTCAATAGCGAGAATTATCGATATTTTATAGTGATGTTACGGTTCATTGCCATTATAGTGACGAGTCATTTCATTGTGATTTAATCATTTGGCTCGATATTTACTCGAGTACTGGTAAATTAGGGCGAGGACAAAACATAGTGACTGGCTGTTTCTCTATTTTTCGATTACATTATAATAATATATGTAATATTCCGTTATATTGTATTTTTTTATTTGATTTTCTTTACTTGGTATTGCGGCTCCTTTGAAGCCAGGTACCAATCATTATATTTCGAAAAGATAAATATTTAGTATTGTTGGATTCTGGTTGGAAGGAAGAGTCAGTTAGAATAACTATTGGCACGAGGGATATGAAATTTTAGTTTCCTGGGTTATTCTTGCATTTACGGTGTAAGGGTTTGTAAATATGTCAGTGCCAGTGTGAAGATGACCAGCGTTAAGTAGCCCATTCGCCAGTGTGACTGAATTGTTTAATAAAACAATTGTATACTATCAAAAAATATGGTGTGTTCAAAGTAAAAAAGCAACAATTTTGACTAATTTATATAATATTAGCGATCTGACCCCACTAGTGCTATAGTGCTGATACTAAATATACTACAGAATTTGTTTATTTAGGACATCACATTAGAAACATCTCTTTTATATTGTGCATGTATCATATATATAAACCTTCCTCTTCAATCAATCTATCTATTGAAAAACATCGCATTAAAATCTGTTGCGGATTTTTTAAGATCTAAGCATACAGGGCCAGACAGCGGTAAGCGACTTTGTTTTACACTATGTAATGAGTAATGATGATTCTCAAATTCTCAATTGCAGTGATTGATCTCCTCTGGTCGAGGTCAGTCAGGGTCGTTCAGAACGAATCACCAGCTGTTCAGGACCAACGACTCACTACGAACTGGATCATACAATTGTTTATTGGTCCGGTACCAGGATACGCAGCAGTGCAAAAATGCCAAGATATACCAGGTGTTAGAATGCGTGTATCTTACCGGTGATTGCAGTTTCAAATCCAAGAAAGCACCACTGATTTGTCATTTGTTTAATTTATGTTTATAATTCATTTCTTGCTCGGTGGTGAAGGAAAACTTCACAAGGAAACCAGCATATGTGTTTAATTATTTTTAACTTTGCCGTATCGTAAATTCAAATCGTTTCTAAAAAATACATTGGTATAAAAGGCATATTATTTGATACAAGATTTTATAGATGATAAAAAAGCTTGGAGTTAATACCTGTTGACTTCCAAGCAGGATATATTAATTTAACTTGACTGTATTTTTTTAATGTTGAAAAAGAGTAACTACTGAGTTTCTTGCCGGTTCTTCTCGGTAGAATCTACTTTCCGAACCGGTGGTAGCTTCACTTAATTGTAAAATGACGATTCAAAAGTTTTTGAATAAAGTTTCTTTTTATTTAGATTTTTTACTTACATTTGTATTTGTTTCCTTTTAATTCTATTGTTATCATTATTATAGTCAATATCGCATCTTCTTGAATAAAGTTTATTTTGATTTTTTGATTCCGATTAAATTCTGCCTCATGTGTTTACACTAATTAACATTAGTGCCAAGCCAAACCTTTCCAAATAACGAAGAGGCCTTAGCCCAGCGGTGGGACATTGAAAGTTACTTAATGGCTAGTTATTTTCTAATTAATATCTCGTCATTAGGAATAAAGACCGAAAATTTTAATGAATTTCGCTTTGAAAAAACTTTGAAGTTAATATAACCTTTAAGTATATACATATACATATGTATATATACTTTAAGGTTATTCCTGAAAATGCAAAGCTCTTCGGAGAAGATTTAGCATATAACATTATCATACAAGCTGCGCTTCGCAATTTCATCCTGTACAAACTTAAGCTAACTTCATAACAAAGCTTTATAAGATCTTATTTAAAAATTAATACATGAAAGCAGTTTTGTATACAAACAATTTTTTACTAAAATATTTTTAAATTTATTGGGCAACGTATTTTTTTTCTTTTGGATTTTTCTTTTTATTTTTTTTTATTTATTTATTAAACCAAAAGAACAATACATTAATAATACACAAAACGGTACAACAAAAACCACAGTCGGTTTTCCTGCGCATCGCGGATAATTGCATATATAATATGATAAAGTAATTTTGTATATTGAGATTACATATAAAAAACTTGGAAAGTGTGTACAAAATGTTTCGGTTATTTTAAGTCAGATTGAAAATTTATGTATAATTTACCATCTTTTCCTTCATTATCAACAAGAGTCTTGTCAACAAGATATTCGTAGATATTGTCTATATATCGAGCTCCACTAAATAAAAATAAAAATTATGGTAAATATCTTGTTTTAAATACATACTTATAAAATAAATTTATTTTGCTTTTTATTCTTATGTGTGAATAGTATTTATTATGGACCCTCAAATCAAAATATTAAATTAATCGACTCATTTATATAATAGGCCCAACTGCTACACCGTTTCGGAAGTTCGCACACAGCCTAGAAGAAGCATCGTCAGTTTTCAAACGCAACTGTATTGAAAAATACATCGTGCGTAAAACAAAATCGAAGTTACCAAAATAAGTATGTTCAATATTGTTAATGTGTGATTATGTGCATCCCTAACTTTGTGTCGGTAGGCTTTATGCCTGAAAGAGATGCGACATCCAATTGCATCCTTTCATTACAAATATTTAAAAACGTGATATTTAACATTTTTTTTATTTTTCATTCTGCTTCAATATAAATAAATACTAATAAAAAACATGGTAATTATACCGTTTTTAAATACTTTTAGTATTCAAAATGACCATGTTAATTTAAAATCTTAAAATGTTATTGATGTACATTTTCTGGTATTTTGTTAGGATTGTAATTAATCGATCATTTACCATTCACAAAATATAATTATTAAAACAGCTGCAAAATCATTATAGGCTGTGGTTTTCATTTTATAGGTTTACAAGCGATTCAACAAATTAGATTATCTGCACCAGATGCCGCGCCCGACAGTTGTTGCCACGTTTATTGACATTTAATGCCTCGATGTTGAATCACGGGAGACGCACGTAATTGAGTTATGAATTTGATAAACGGACAAACGTTTTGTTGATTGGATTTAAATGCCCAAAGAGGACATTAGTTTATATAATTCAGGAGGCTTGGAGCTTATTCCATCACTATGAACTAATGTGTATTGTTTAGTAAATATGAGGCAGAAAATCAACTGACGCTAAATTAGCAAAAACGAATTACTACATGGGTTTCAACGAAATACTTTGGTAGACAAACTCTCAAGAGATACGACTCAAAACGCAGGATATTTGGGTGAACAAGCGTGTATTCCAGCATCCTCGTAATTTTATTAAGTGGTAAATAAGATATGACCGGATATAACTCAAGAGTAAAACTTGGAATTGAACCCAGAGCCTCGAGATCTGTGAGCTTATAAGCTTTCCGCTTTTTATTTCCTATTAAAATATCCACGGCCCAAAAACTGACACCAGAGGCATTGAGCAGCACACTTCTCTTCGAGTTCTTGTACCGACTTGCTTCATGGTACAGCAGAATCTGTCGAGTAAGCCTCCGAGGATAGCCTGCAGGTAGAGAGAGTATATGATTTTTAAAGCTCTCCCTCTCTAATTGCAATACAACGTGTGGAATGCGTCGACATTATCGAGATTTATCATCAGCTCTGCCAGCTGTAACTACAAATCACAACAAATACCCAATAAAATAGATATCTAGGAAGAAAAGGACAGTTAAACTTCAGATATATAATCATATGTAAAGTTAAACTATAGTAATATAAAACGTAATAGGTATGTGAATTTGTATTATTAAATATGAAAGTATCTTTTTCTGTCTGTTTGTCTGTCGCTCATTCACGACCAAACCGCTGGAACGAATTTGATAAAATTTGGTGTGAAACAAACTTGAACTCTAAGAAAGAACATAGACCACTTTTTTGCCTAACACATAACAACAAACACCCTAATACGTGAAGCCGTGGGCGACTACTAATTATGCTAGTTATCTATAAAAGTATATATTTTTTTAATAAAACTGTATCCTTTTCGAATTTGTATTTGAGGTAAATAATTAAATACTAAAAAGTTGCAAGGTGGTTGCAAAGGTCGCCTGCGTTCGTTACATTCCATCGCTGACCTTTAAGTTCCTGCCCTTTATATGACTTAGGTTCTCTTTCAGTACTACAGTAAAAAAATCGATAATACATTGCTAATCAATTCACTAGACTACAATTAAAAGGAGGGTCGCAAATGACTAAGTATTTGTTCCTACGGAGTCTAGACTCATTTGGATTTGAAATAGTTTTTTCTATTAATTGTGAAAAATCTTTCTTTCTCCTTCGATTTTAATAAAATACCTATTTGCACGTCTCACTCACTCGATTTAATTAAAATATCCGTATCAGTTCGTGACTAAAATTGTTCATGTTTTAAATTTTTAAACGCAAAGGAAATCTTAAGTTATTTTGCTCTTTGTGAAATAAATACGAATGTTAGGAATAATAGTCAAATTATATAAGGGCAACTTTTTCTGTGATTCCTGACCGAAGCTTCAACGGCGTAGGACAAATTCGCGGGGCACGGAAGTTTCCTCTAGGCACAAGAGAAAAAACAGCACATTTCTCAAGATCTGCAGCCAATTGATGATTTGAGGAATGGTAAAATTTTCTTACGGCACCAATGTCTAGTCATTAAGGATTATCAGTTGACCCATTCACCTATCCATCAATGTAAGCCATAAAAAATGCCAGGTAACCAAAACAAAACATGCATCGCATTTATAGTACACATTCCAGTACATATTCCAATCACAGCGATTCATGTTCGACAAATTCAACCGTCAAATAATTATAGTTGTGTTCTTGTGTACCTTGTCATGTTTAATCAAAGGATTTAATTAATGTTCAATGGTTGTTACTGTATTAGTAGTGACACGTCTCATGACTAAGCTCGTGTTGAGAGCTTGACAGCTTAAATCCAACCGTTGACAATGTGTACATTTCAGTAATAAAAAAACGCCTGTAAATAATCATGTCCTCTGGAGGAGTAATTTTTGGAGCTGATTGCACCACGCAGTGTGGGTTTTCTTTATTTTTTAAATAGTTTGACATCCACGGGCTCACAGTTGCACGTGCCTTTTTATATTCAAGTTTAAAACATTTGGCGTTTTATATTTTACATTTGAACAACTGCAGATCTTCACTGGACTTGTCAGCGTGGGTTAGTGATTGGCAGTTATATATTATGTTGCAATGGTGTTTCCCGGTGAATAAGCTGTCTGACTGATACTTTGTCAGTGTGACTAAAACTTGTCTTTCAAAGCAGTATGCTAATGTAACTGTCATCGTCATCGTCATCGTGAACTGTATAAATTAAAATGGCGGAATAGTGTCAATAGTTCTATTGTTTAATTAAAACAATGATGATTGAATGTCATTATTGAAATTAACAAAGATATATTATTCGATTTTTTTTTTTAATTTATTTATTATTAGGAAAGCTAACGAGAGTACAAGCACTGTGAAAAGCATAAACCACGCTTTGGTAAAGTACATTTCTACTTGACGGTAGCTCAACATTTTATGAAATGTTTACTGGTATTTTTAAATGTTATACCCTCCAATTTTCTTAGATCATCTTCGACATCCTTAGCCTTTAATTACATAAATGAGTGTAATTAATTACCTACTTACCTTTCAACTTTACTCCAAAATTATTAAACTCTCTGCGAGTTCTGTTGGCAAACCGAAGACCATTCGAACAAAGTCGCGAGCGAAAGCTAGCTATGGCTCGTTTATAATAAAATCCTTATTCAAGCATAGCGTACAAATGAAACCAATAAAATTATTTATTTATGCAATCCATTGTGTAACGTATAAAGGAAATCTGTTCCAAATTAAAAACGCGCTTATAATTAAAATAAAGGGATTTGTCATTCATTTTGAAATTTTAAATAATGGTTTATGCTGTTCATTGCCGTCTAACGAGCGCGTCCAGCTTGGAACAATTCAATTAACGAGGGTTGTCGCTCATTCGACTTTAGTTCTGATATGTAAAGCTTATGTTACAAAATAATTATTTATATTACCTAGAGTGTCTGTTTGTAATATTAAAACGGTACATATACCATAATAACATTTTTTTACAACTTTGGTTTGTCTGTATGTTTTTTTCCGGTTAATCTCTTGAACGACTGGACCGATTTTGACGGCACTTTCGCTGGCAGATAACTGATGTAAAAAGGATTAACTTAATCTACAATAATATTTTTTTTCATATAATTCAAATGCGTACAAGGTCGCGGGCACAGCTAGTCATTAATAGAAAATTTTACCTTTTTACTGTGGATACAATGTAAAAAAATCAGTACTTGAAAGACATTTGCTCATTACAACGCCTTGCATCTAAATATTGACATCCTTAACAGTAATAACCGACCAAATCTAGAATGTGGTATCGCTTATACCAATCACATTGAATAGTCGACAGATTAAATTGTTCAAATAATAACTTACTTAAGTTAGTTTCAAAGGCTTCTTTCGCCTCTAATTCTTACAAATTAAGAGCACAAATTGTATGAGAATCGGAAGTGCTTGTTTACAGATTCTGTAATCTCCAGTTGAAGTACCAGTGATCCGTCATCTGGGCCATTGAAATTGGGCATGCAAAACGTTATATGCGCTCGAACTCTTGCAATTTTCAACCCTTGCCTCGCTCACGGGGGTGGAGGCGACCCGGAGAGCCCAGCGTGTGGGCCAAGCCAACCCTTTGTCCAAGCACGGCTTCTGGACAAAGGGTTCGACATGAATCGACGTGTAATGAACACTGAATTCGACACGTGTTATATTATTGTTAATGTTTTTTCGCCTGAGGCGTCAATACGCTGCAGGGCTAGATGTAATGGAGCGACTTTATGTTTGGATCTGAAGTGATGGTTGACTTATATTGATACTTTTACCTTCGAACTGCTTACATGTTTTAATAACACTAAAGATAACAAAGCGTTGAAAAGTCATTTTTTATTTTTTAAAGAAAATAGTACCTTTTTGAGTAAAATAAATTATTTTGTCCCTCAAAGCTATGAAGAAAGCGGCATAGTCTCCAAAATTAACACCGGAGTGGTAGTGGGTTAGAGTAGTCGAGTCATTAGTCTGAACGGAAAACGTAGCGATCTCGGATCGGGAAAAGGTCAATGACCTAATAGAAAACGATCTTACTTACTCTTATACTTTTACTAAATGAAAATTGATTGTGTTATTGTTGTCATTAAATTCCAAAGGTTACTTTTTTATGTTATAGGTTGGCGGACGAGCATATGGGCCCCCTGATGGTAAGTGGTCACCATCCTTACATCGTCAATGTGCTACCAACCTTGGGAACTAAGATGTTATGTTCCTTATGCCTGTAGTTACACTACCCGACTGGCTTGCACAAAGACCTACCACCAAGTGAGTGGTAATTTTTAATTAATTCCCATGGAGATATCTTTAATATGACTTCCAAATTTGCGATACCAGTTTCTTCGATGTTCGTAACATCAGTTCGCAAACTCAAAATAAATATCAAAGAGAATTCAAGCTTTCGACCAATTATATCGCGTCATCAAAATTGTTTTTTTGTAATTTGTTTGAAGTAGGAATAGTTCGAAAAATTCCTCGACAGGAAAGTGAAACTCATATATTAAATAATAATATGAACGATCAGTTAAATTTATATATATAAATATATATATATATCTTTAACCCCAGCGTAGCAAAAAGAGGAAACCGTGAAACAATAAAATTACATTTATTACAAGAAACAGTGTTCCACCCGTCCAAGTTCTAACTCAATTCCAAACAAGAGTCTCACGCCGAAAAAAATCCCAACAAAAAGTATCTTATGCAATTTTTTATCTGTTACCCACGTTTTTTATAAAGACGACGAATAAAACCCATTATACTGTATACGAAAAGGGGGTGATACCTTTTTACCGTATGAATTAATGTGACAGACTGACAGATTATCAATATGGAGCAAAAATCCATTGTGTCTTGATCTTACGAAACGCCCTAGCGATATGTGATAAAACAAGTTGCAATTTTAATTATAATTCAAGCGATTATCACACTTGATGGCTGGTATTAAGGATGCATTTGTCAGTCAAAATGATAATGATACGTTTTATTGTGACGATAATTCGTCTTTCCGTAGAAATTTGCATGTCAATATTGAAATGTTTATAGAATTATCAATTCGTACATTAGTCGTGTTAAACGGTCGTACGACGTCAAATCAGTGTGATAATTGGTGGCAACAAGAGTAACTAATGAATATATATCGAATTAGATTATATATATACGTTACTGGAAAAGTTCGAACTATTAAATCTTAAGAGTAAAATGAGTTGGTACATGCTTTTACCATTCGAATTCAGAACATGCTAGGTTCTTCTGTCAGCTGGTAGGTGTTAGTGTTAGGAATACAACAATGAGTAAGTCTTAATCATTTATTTCAATTAACTAGTAACTAAATAAGTAATCTTTAAAGTATATAAATTATTTTTATTTCAAAAATTTTATTAGTACATTTAGGAATTTGTTATTTTAAAATCTTTGAAATATCCTAAGATTTACCAAGTGAATGGTTATAAAAGTTCGAATCGCAAAACATTATGGATATATTCCATTAAGAAATTATATACCTTAGGTTCTGAAAATTTTAAGGATTTATCGTTTTCGAGCTTTTACAGTAACATATATACATACATATAGTCTATTTCAATGGAAGGTGGAGTAAAGATGATTGAACTACAACGACCTTGAATCAACGTAATCTTGACGTTCATTGGTCGGTATGAATGTCTTGGAAGACGCTGATTGGATCTTTAGAAGCAAAATTAAAGTTACACAACTTGCACAAATTAAAGTTGTGTAGTGTTGCATCATAAATAAATATAGATAATACAAGCATGGAACGTTTCAAATAATTCAATTCGAACGCATCTAAGCCCATAAATATCTTGTAATTGCAAAAGAAAGTTATTTTATAAGCGTGACATTTGTGATGTCGTCCTGAAGTCCGTGTAATTGCGAACATCTGCCAACCGCCAACAGCTACCTAGAACTTATCTAGCTGGCACACGTTATGTACAGGTGTATTGGAAATTATATTTTTTTAAAACATCGACTTCTATTACGTATAGTTAAGTATACGTAATAGAAGTCGATAAGTCAAGTTTCATTATAGATTTGTCTAGTACAATTATCTTGATTAAAATATAGATTATAAATCAACATATTCTTTTTTTTTTAATTGGAACGAATTAATTAATGATATCAATATACACTTGATATACAAAAGTTATCTGTGGAATACTTATACATTTATAAAAAACTCAAATCGCAAATAGATTCTATTAAATAATTGAAATACAATGTCGTGATAATTATACTGGAAAGAGCATTTATGAAGCAACTTTTTAATTAAATATATAATTAATAATAGTGAATCTCGTTATTACATTTTTATAATCGCAAGAACGTCGGCATACATGGATGTGCGTTTGTGTCTTTACAACTTCGAAAATTCCCATAAACAGCTATCTTTGAAACGTAAAATATGCACAATAAGTAAAGTCCGGTAGACAATACACAATACGTCGTCGTCTTAGCAGCTGTAGCTTAAAATAAATCCTCACAAATTGGAGCAAATAACAAGAAGCGCGGAAAGTACGTTACGCTCCATTCAAACGAAGACGCTGTTATCAGCTGCTGACAATGACTGCTCTGGTTCCGAACACCCTTCAAACAGTCCAATTGTCAAACTATTGTTACCTTTAAAAGTATATCGTAGGGAACTTCCGTGTGCGAAACGCCACACAATAGACCCTTAGTGATCTTTCGGGCCCAAGAACTTGTTTTTGCATATAAATCTTGATTTATTCCAGTCAACAGTGTTATGGGAATCAACGGGGCTTGTTCTACTTGAGAGAGAGTTATGGGTTAGGGTGGTTTTGGTTTCAGGCTGTTATTTTTAAATAATCATTTCGATGAGGTGAGAAATTTTTACTTGATGAGGTGTTCTGTGTAACTACTGATGTTTAGGTTGTATCTACATTCCGGACGTTCAACTTTACGTATATAATATAATACTTGAATAAAGTATATCAATAATTGAGACATACCTATATTGTGCATTTATGAAAAACCAAATGTCACTTAGTATATTACTCACAAAATTGCATATGTACACACTCCAAAATCAATATATTTATGTTAAAATTTATAAATTTCCCACAGCTGGGTCTGACTTGCAGGTCTTTCACGACGCTTCTCAAATATATAACAGATTTTCATGCGACGCAGGTACATAAGTCCTTTTATTTGAACACAAATTAGGTACATGTACATTGTAAATGCTTCAGTTACTATTTATTTCTTTTGTTTTACTTGACTCTAGACAGATTATATAAGTAAATACCTTTTTTAAGTAGCAGTTATTAGTAGTGCAGGAACATAGTTTTCGCCCGTGTCTTCGTTTGCGTTTTACTTATTGGTTGTTGGGTACTATTCATAAAATATTTTTATAAATTATAACCTATATGTTCTTCTGATGTACAAGCTATTTTATAATTAGTTTGAAATCCATTCAATCATACAAAAAATCGCTTTTATTATATTATGGATAACTAAATCAATATAACTTGTCTATAAAAATTATAAATCTATATAAACAACGCATGTAATAATAAATATATATTTTATATGTACTTAGTACACAATGCGTGTTATAAATTAGTTTTATATGTAGGTACTTATTTCTTCATGTAATCCAACTGATGACGATTTGAAAAACTAGAAAAAATATTGCGTGATTATAAAAGTAATTACAATTTTTAACACGCTGACTATAAATTAAACAAATGGATTTTATAGTGGTTGGGTATTCGTGAGGCAGTTGAAAGCTCTCGTAATGAGTTAAATTAAAGAAATACATGTAAAATACGTTATTCATATATTTAAGCATACATTTGAAATCGGGTAGATTTTGTTTGCTAGTATAATCAACAGAAACAGCATGATTAGAGGGTTATTAACCGATATATTTGTTGGCCCTATACTAATATTAATCTATATTATTATTATTAATATTATAAATGTGAAAGTAACTCTGTCTGTCTGAATTTTGCTGTCTCACGGCCTAACCAATGTGCGGAATTCGATGAAATTTGGTTCGAATCAAACTTAAACGTCAAAAATGGACATAGGTTATTTGCCCAATACGTAAAAACCAACAGCCCTTAAACGCGAGCGAAATTACGCGCGACAGCTAGTATTATATAAATGGAAAAATAACTTTGTCTGTTTTTTACCGAATTCAATGAAATTATAAACGCTTTATTAACATAAGAATTAATAACATTAAATAAAACAAGTTACTGTATAAATCTTGACCGCGTGGCATGGTGGCAAGAATGCTAGCAGCATTTCATGAAATTTGGTATGAAGTAAACTCGAACCTCAGAGAAGGGTATAAGCCACTTTTTATGACCTATCTGACGATGATCTCCTATAACGCAAGCAAATCTACGGGCGTTAATTAGTTGTATAATATAAACTCAATCCAAGTAAGAATCATAGTGTATATTACTTACCTTAATTTTTTATCTGTACTGTTAAGATAAAGGCAGCAAAATAAAAAAAAAGTTGAAAAAAACATATATACATACCTCTTCAAAAAGTGTTATAATATTATATGTTTGTAATGTATTTAAGATATGTTAGAAGCGTTTTCGTGATATGAAAATGGTCGCGGCAATGCGTTATTTATATTATTGTTCGCCGCGTGTAAAGTTCAAAGGGCTTAATACTCGTTAGTGGATATTTCTAGACGTAGCGTGTCGTTTTATCGTTAGTTTTTGTAGTACCTTATCAACTGTCAGATAAGTATAGTTTAAGACAAGTTTTAAATTAAGTGTCTATTAATTTTAACTAGCTAGCGATCCTGACTATCGCTTTTTTGAATTTTTATATGATAGAAGCAAATTGGCTATGCCTCAATTTGGCAAGTTACTTTTGACACAGTATTATATTTCCCTCGGAGTCAATGGGTAAGCAATGGTGACCAGTTACCACTAGGTAGCGCAGTTGTAAAACTACCTACATATTTAAATAAAAATAATGTACTCGATACCTATATAACAATTTTCCAGAACGGTATATTAGTTGATGTTGCTGCGCCATCTAGCGGTGAGTTACAACAAAGTAAATAGAAAAAAAAAATACCACATGAATACATACATTAAAACGCTGTACATACATTCTGATATTCATCATACGGTCTGATTTAGACTTATGTATATTGGCATTTAGGTCTTCGTCGTCTGTTATCCATAAAAACAGTATAACATAATATGTCTTCCATGGATTTTAATCTTTATTTACATCAAATTTCATGAAATTCTTTACAGAGATTTTCTTACAAAAAAAAACATCAGACACACAAACTAACATAAGTGTAAAGTTAATTTCGCGTTTATAATAGATTAGTATAAATATTCCATTACATATATTTATGTAAAACGCTCCCCGAGCAAGGTGTTCGCTTCGATAGTAAAATTCCGTAAATAAATTAAGCTTTGGAAATTATTAAAAACATCATGTTAAAAAATCATTTATATGGATACAATACATCGACTGTATAAAACAAAGTCGCTTATCGCAATTAATTACACAACGGATTTTGATGAGTTTTTTTTTTAATAAATAGAGCATTTCAGATAAAGGTTTTTGTATATTACATATGTACAATATAGTAAAGAGACACTGATCATTTTAGAAGTTTCTAATATAATGTCGTGAATAAACAAATTCTGTAGTATATTCAGTATCAGCTTTGCACCCGTGCGAAGCCGTGATCGTTAGGAGATGATAAAAACGTAGACTTAGTTATTCGTTAATTTTCATGCTGGATCACCGTCCCGTTTTTCATCCTTGGAATATCGTCTTCTATTTCCATACTCCAGACAATCTATCTCTTTTTCCACAATGTATTGCATTTTTTCACCATTGAACGACTTGCTAGCTGTACTTAAGTCGTGCATTTTATCATTAAGCCTTGTTATGGTTCTGCTTTCCTTTCGAACTTATGTTATTAGCCCCAATGTACCTGAAATTTTGAAGGATTCATTATAGCAAGGCGAAAAGCTGTTAACACATTACGATATTAATTTTATCGCGACTTTTTTTTTAAAAGCGTTTGCTAAATACTAATTGTTGTCATTTGCAATTTATCCTTTAATTTTATTTGGCGTTAGATAACTATCTGTGTTAAGAAAGCGTTCATCTTAACCTATGATTGCAGTTTCAAACCCAGGGAAGCACCGCTGAATATTCATGTGCTTAATTTGTGTTTAAAGTTCATCTCGTGCCCGGCGGCGAAGGAAAATATCGTGTAGAAACCTGCATGTGTATTGGAGTTTTATAAAAATACTACCACATGTGTATACCACCAACCCGCATTGGAACAGCGTGGTACAATATGTTCCAAACCATCTCCCCAAGGGGAGAGGAGGCCTTAGCACAGCAGTAAGAAATTAACAGGCTGTTAGGCAGGTTAACTGTCAGGCAGTCCCATGATCGGTCAACATCACAGCAGCTCAAACAATAAAATCAGAATATTTTCCATTAGACTATACCTAAACTACCTATATTCTTTGACATAGTGTTTGTATATTGTCATTGGGCTACTTCCTGTCAAAACTCAATTTAACATATATTGGAGTATTCCAAATTTAAGTACAGTAGATAACATTAATGAATTAAGGGTACTATGGTATTATTATAACTTAAATTAAACCTTAAACTTGTGCGGTACAAGGGTAGCCTGTCCGATGGAGCCACCGAGGCTATAAAAGACTTAGGGATGAATAAATAAAATTAATCGCTTCGAGCGGAATGTTATATGAAACTCATATAAGATTAACGACGCCTTACATTGAATATTCGCATAAAATGTAGCGTCTGAAGCTTAACCTCTAATTTAATAATTATGATAATGATAAATCATATATATTCAGATAATATGTCCATTTTGTTAACAACAAGTATCTTATTATAGTGTTAGTACAATAAATAACACTAAAAACACTGTTAATAATCACTACTGCGCCATTCCGTTAGAGATTGCTGGTAATCATGCTTGGTATAATATTAGTGGTGGGCTATTGGTAAACTTGTACAACACATTTCTTTATTTTCGTGTTAATTTAATTAATAAATCATCCCTTGTTACCTATTTTTTTTTCTGATACAACACAAAATTCAGGTATATTTTTTGTAAGTATAATATAATGACAGTGTACTTATAAACATACTAGTATATACAACTGCTAGATACCCGTCCCGGCTCGTAAGGAAACTTCTAAAATTAGTGTTTCTTTAATATATTGTTCATCTATACATAGAAACATTCCTCTTTAATCTATTTAAAAAACCACATCAAAATCTACCACCGGTTCGTAATGTACATTATAACAGATTTTGAGAAAATTTATTATAAAGCAAGCTTGAATTCCAATGAAAAGCCATAGATTGTTTCTATATGCCTTACGCCTGCCAACACTTATAAAGAGTGACAACTAAGTATATATTTAATGACTTTTTAGTTGATTGCACGCCTTTGGAACGAGAATAATCTCTTCATAAATATATGTTCATTATTATTGTACATGAAATCATGAAATATATACTTTGAGAAAATGACATTAAAAAACCATATCCCGCTGAGTTTCTTTCGCCGGTTCTTCTCAGGTGATGATTTCCAAACTGGTGATACATTATTGACTATCAATATGCAAGGGTAATCACTTCCATAATTAATAGAATGACGATTTTTCCCTATTTACTTCTCATTAGCAACTGATACGTAGTGTAACAGACATAATTTCCAATCATCATCCAGCGTCAGACATCCAGCGTTAAATTAAACTCTAAAGAAGCAACTCCAAAAAATACTTGAGACTAGTAATATTCCAGGTCGAGTACCGCTAGTACATTATATACAACGAATATAAAAATATCGTAATGTCATTGCAAGATCGTTACGGGGTCCGGTTACCGAGCTGGGGTCAAAACAGCTTGATTTATTTGTGAACTCACCCCAGTCTTGGGTATAAAATTTCTGTCTGGTTCGAATTGGAAACGAGTTATAGAAATGCAATTAGTTTTGAAGTGTCCATGTGAAACGCTTCCCTTAATGCCATTGAGTTTTATGAGGAAGAACGCGCGTGGAAAACGTCGTGTAAGTTACCGCTGTGCTATATTCCAAAGAAAGAAGGGATATACTTCAAACGTCCATAGTTTAGTCTACCTTGCGATTTGCTCATTGTTGAAGTTATGTAATTATCAATAGCATACTAACCGTCACACCCTTCGAGGAAATTACAAAGATTAAGGCTGCAAATATGCTTTTTTAATTCCTAACTAGGACATGATTTCAGCGGTTTAAGCATGAATAGATAAAAGAGGTAAAAGACTTACATTAGCCTTTATAGATACATACAATATTGTTATAGATACGTCATTATTCTACTCAACTAATAATACGAAATTAAATTTTCGATAACGAAAAACATTCCAAAACACACTTTTCACGGTTATCTAGAATCTATAAATATAATGTAACAATAAAAATACTATATAAATGTAATATATAAAAATAAATAACTAAGTTGTAATATATTTCAATTATTGACAAAACATAAATTCGTTAAAGAAATAATAATCAAATATGTGTACATTACTGCACCACCCAGAGACATTGGCATGGTAAGAAATAATAATTATCCCTTACAATTTCAATGCGGCAACAACCTTGGAAACTAAGATGGTATATGCCTTGTGCCTATAGTTACACTGGCTCACTCATCCTTCAAACCGGAACACAAGAACATAATGATTGCTTTTTGGCTACCAACCAAAACGAAACAGCTTTTTTAAGCAATAAAATATTCAATTCATATGTTATATGACAAACTGTTTAATGTATTATTTATATAATTATTAAAAACATTTTTGTTATACTTATGGGTAAATTTATAATTTATCAAAAATGTAAGGCAGGTGGTCATATTTTCGGTATATTAATATTTAGGCATATTACCATAACGTACATGCAAATGCATTGATTGACATGCATTAGCATTAAACTGGAGGGTTAATAGATTAATAACATATCCGGTCAAATGTGCGCCCGCGCATGTCACACGTGGCAGTTACTGTGAATAAAAAAGACATGCTATTTTATTATGACTTAGAAATTTTCCATATAGAGTATTTGCGACGACATTTCAAGTGCATAATTGATACAATTTTTTTTAACAAACTCTAACGATCTTTTTATTCCGTTTTCAAGACCGAAATATATTCTTACTCATAGTACTATAATAAATAAAAAAACAAAAAAAGCCCTTGTTAAAATGATAAGTTATTGGTATTAAGAAAAGTAATGTTAAAACATTAATTACATAATATTTGTAAATTTTAAATGACCACGCATTATTAAATGGTCCATTAGCCAATATGTTAAGTTTAAATAAAAAACTATTATAATAAATACACTGATCGGTTTTAGACATATTCAAAGATTCGTCAACGTGTTTTGATATAGATGTTTACATTTTAAACTATGTATTTAGATATGTGCTCTCGTTTTGATCGATAGCTATTTTTTACTGCTCTCAATTAGACCAAAAATTTAATTAAATTAAAAGCTGCATTCTTATATCAAATATATTATAATAATAATATGTTTTAACAATTACCGATTATATTTTTCTTTAAATCTGAGCACGTGTAATTCAGTGCATGAGTAACTAGACGTCCGATAAAAAAAAAAAACATGGCAAGGGCGTTGACAGCTTATGTCAACTTGACATTGTCACGTCGCGATGTCCTTGGCTGTCTGAGCACACACAAAACGAATAAAAAACAGCATCTGTATTTATTTAGTTATATGCAAGAATAAATATGAAATACAAATTCGATCAAATAGGGCCCTATAGTTCCTCAAGCGGAAGAGGGCATCTACAAATGTCAAATATAATAGCACTAAAAATGTTTAATATAATTAGAAATATATATTTCATTAACAAAAAGTTACAATAGATTTAAAAAAAACAATTGAAAGGCAAAGAAACCTAATCATAAGTATTCTATTAAAATGTTTTAACCCTTAAGAAGTCTACGGTATCATATTTGGCCCTACTGATACAATAATTAACGACAACAACTATGAACGTATAACATACAAATGTCTATCAAAATATGAAACTCAAATATTATAAAACTATTAACACCTTTAATTAAATGACAGTTTTAGTAACTGAACCCCTTTTACATTTAATAAACATTATACTCCGTTTACACCATTTTTAATTACTGACTGCTGATCCCTTGTAATCAGATATATGCAAGTTTTTGAGAGCGAAGTCAAGAAATTTGAGTACTAATTATTTATGAATGCGAACCGACTAACTTACGTTTACAATCCATGTATTCGAATAGCATTTCTATTACAATAGCGATAGGGGTTAATATCGTATGTAAGTTTGTCACGTTACGTTTGTTTGATAAGCACAAGTAAGGATTGAATGGTTTTCGGTGTATAAAAAAGAAACTCAGCTGCCGGTCCCTTTATTGTATGAATTGGAATAAAATATTGCTTCTTAAAGTAGTTCCGTTCAAGAATTCGCGAGAAGAAATGCGGTTAAACAATTGTTAGAATCTTTAGTGTTGTCAAATGTAAAATATCGATAAAATATAAAATATTTTTTAAATGTATTAATATGTTTGTATGAAATATAATAACATATATTATGTTTGGTTAATTTTTATACCACTATCTCTTAACTAAGTATACGGTATGTATCAATCAATCAATATGGTACACAATAATTCTAAGTATTGCTCTTTAGCATATGGACCACCTGATGGTAAGTGATCTACATCACCCATAGACAATGACACTGTAAGAAAAGTTAACTATTCCTTACATCGTCAATGCGCCGCCAACCTTGGGAGCTAAGATGTTATGTCCCTTGTGCCTGTAGTTACACTGGCTCACTCACCCTTCAAACCGGAACACAACAATACTGAGTACTGTTGTTTGGCGGTAGAATAACTGGTGAAAGGGTGGTAGCTACCCACACGGGTTTGCACAAAGCCGTACCACCAAGTAACTCGAATTTAGGATGAACACTTATTTGTATATTATTAGCAGGATACTAAATTTTTTAGTGCTAAAACTAAATTAACAATTATATTTTTTTAAAGGGATACAAAACACAACTATGGTCTAAAACAGATATTACTGATTCAAAAACAAATAGCTTGCGGTATTACTATATAAGACTAAAATTATTTCAGGAAGACGTGCTATCAAATGGGCCACCTGATGCTTAGTATTAACCTTCGCCCATTGAGACTGGCTCTGTTAGAAATATAAACCAATTGTTGCACTAACAAATTTGGAGTAAAGGCGCTATGTTCCTTGTACCTGTGACATTACTGAATTAATCGGTGTTGGATCTAAGACAGCTAATGTATCCAACCAGTATGGGAGGTATGTGATGACTTCCAGGCAGGATATTACACACATATATAATTGTAATTAACTAACATGACCGTATTTTTAAATGTTGAAAAAGAGTAAATACTGAGTTTCTTGCTGGTTCTTCTCGGTGGAATCTCCTATCCGATTCAGTGGTAGCTTCACTTAAAATAGTTGTTAAATGACGATGCAAAAGATCTTGTAAAAGCCTATTTGAATGAAGTATATTTTGATTGAGTGATTGATAGGTTTTAAATCGTCTAATCAAGAGAAGAGCAAACATTTGTCTAGCTATAGGAAAGAAATAAGTATTGCATTGATTATAACAAATATAATATAGTATAAGTTGACTATACGTACTAAACGTAATATAGTATAAGAAAGGACTACCTTTTCGCAATAGTAAAACGAATCATTGTGGTACTCTGTATAAGTATTTTTCTTACTTGTTACCAAATATAACATTTGTAATACTTGCATGAAAAAATAAATAAAAGAGTAATGAAATAATTTTTGTTCTGATTTATCGATAATGTCAAATCACTATCGACCAGGTGCGGCGCGTGCTACGGACATTCTTATTTGCCTCTGGTGACGAAAAAAAAATATATATCACAAACATGAATACTTTAAAAAAAATACGCTCGTATTTATTTTAATTTATACGTTCCATTCTTAAAAATCAAGTGACGTTTATACGTCACATGACAGTTTGAAAAATAAAATAAGTTTTTTTAGGAATACAATATCTAGAAATTTGTTTATGGGTCTGCTAAACACAATGAGTTATTTATGTATTACATTAATGTTGACGAATTTTGTGTATTTTAGCATGTTTTAACTGAACTAATAATTAGACCTCCAGATGCCAAGTGGCATACTCTGCGTTCATAGATCCACGGTAAAAAATACAAACCATATCAAACGCCGGTAAAGTGATTAATATATTTATATAATGTCTTCCAACATACTATTCGGTTATAAATATAACCGAATACTATGTTGTACCTTCTTTAATACGGGGTCTCTATAATCACGTACCCAGCTGAAGAAATAAAATTCGATCGCATCACATCACATCGAGTTTTAGCTTCTTAAACGATACGGGGTCTAATAAGCCCCGTACCGGTATTATGATAGTCTTGATACGAGGTCTAATAAGCCCCGTACCTATAATATGATAGTTTTCATACGAGCTCTTAAAAACCCCGTACCAAAAGAATGGCAAAAAATGATGCCGCTACCAACGTGTTAATCGGTCTATAATCTTGTCTAGGCTTGTTGAGCCGAAGTATGAGATGTGTCTGATCTCATATACAACTGAGCGCGAGTCTCGGATTTCGAATTGAGTAAAGCCCAAATACGAGCTATTTAAAAAGCAAACAGTAAGCGAGTTATTCCGTCAGAACAAACTCTAACAGTTGAATACAAATGCCGTTAAAACAAATACATGTGAATTTGACAACATTTTATATGCGTACTATAGCTAGTAGCACACGACTTGGTGCGCATTCGAATTTAACAATAAAGTTGTAAATAACTATTTAACATAGTAATTCCGGAATAAGCAGTTTTTGTTATATTAAGTCGTTGGTACTTTTCAGTAGAGTATTAGACAGTTTTTGGACATTACGGGGGATTTTATTACTATTTTTATACATATAGTTCTTACTCTTATTACATCAGCTATCTGATAATAAAAAATCCGTTAAAATAGGTTCAGACGTTTCAATTTAGCCGGAATAAACAGACAGAGAAAAAAAGGAAAAAATTTTATTTTGGTGTATGTACCGTGTATACATAATATGCATATAGTAAAAAGCGGTTTATTTAATGTTACAAACAGACACACAAATTTTATTATATGTAAAGAACTTGAACTGTCTGTAGACCTCTTTTGCCATGACCGAAAACCATTTAAAGAATTTAATTAGATACCGCCATTTATTTTATTCGTTAGGAAATAAATTAATTTCCCGTACGTGGTTAGTCTTCTAGTAACTAGCTATAAAGAAGTACAGTGGCGGATTTACAAATCTGCCGCTAGTACTAGTAGGCTATTAAATTTTTGCCGCCCCTACTGTTTTTTGCAACCTTTATGATTTGTGTTCTATCGTCCTCATTACATCGGTTTTTGCCCGTTATTAGTATGATTATAAACTAGGTGATATTTCTGTCAGTTACTTGATTATTTTTCCAACCCGCTATATAGTGACGAGTATACAGATTACGGACGTAATGTGTATAATTATAAGTTATTTTTTTTATTTCTGTAAGTAATACATTTGGGCTAAATTTGCCGCCCTCTTAATTTGCCGCCTTAGGCTCCAGCCTACTTAGCCTATTGGTAAAACCGCTACTGAAGAAGTATATCTCCTTCCAAAGAGTTCAGAATTCCTTCAAACCAATTTTCATCAAATCCGGTTCGATTTGGCCATGAAATAGAAACAGACATATTAAGGTATGTTTTTTTCTTTACATAATTTGTCTAAGAAGATAATATTTTTTCGTTCAATATTTACATAAAAAATAAAGCAGACTTACAATCTGTCAAAGAATTTGTTAAGGTATTACCGAACGTATTTTATCAACAATAGGCATTACTATTGTACTACGATTTGCGTCAACGTTTTCAAATCTTCAAGATCTATATCGAAGAATATCAACAAAATTTAAAATAGTTTACGGAATATTCGTTTTTAAGTACACACAACTAGAGACGAACTTACGTCGAAGTGTTTTAACACTTACATGCTTGTGTATCGTGTGCTGTATTATACTGTTGCATTATTCTTTTTTTAAACTTAGAATTAATCAGTCATACGAATTTCGATTTTATTCTAACAGCACAAAGTTTAAAGTTGTTTGAATATGTTGTACAATTAGTTTATATAACAAATCCTTAAGGCGCGGGCGGCTTTACTTCGCACAAAGAAATATAGAGCATCCCACAGCACGTGGCACAGCTGGGTGTATTTCATGTATTTTCAATGAACTTAAGATATAAAGTGAACAATGAAATGGTAGTAATCGTTTCGATTTTTTTCTGGTAACCCGGCAACAGTCTTATTTGAAAGGATGATATTAATACTTCGAATGTCAGAAATAAAAGAAAAGTTAGTATAGTATCAATAACTTCATTGAATGCTGAAACGAAATAAAAATCTGGACATTCGATAGATTTAGATTAACAAAATATAATATATGTCGGCGCGAAACCACGAATTTAAGAAAAACACGTGTCCAGAAATGATTATTTTAATAATTTAAAACTGTTTCATTGTTAAATTAATAATTTTTAGTGAATTTTGAAATGTTAAATTAGTCTGAAATATTTTAGTGTTTGTAAACAGCTGTTATGTTGAGTGAATAAGTCTACTTTTGTTATAAAATATCAAGCGCCCGCCGGTATCGACTTCACCCGGTAGACCCCGACCACCTCTTAAAGGTGAACGAGGCCGTAAATCGCATAAGCTCCGTGCCACCGATGGACGAGCCACTGACTCCGACGTCAGTCGATGAAATCGAAACGATCGTCAAAGCCCTTCAGGTTAAAAAGTCTCCCGGTGCGGACCGGATAACCAATAAAGCGATTAAAAGCTTCCCGCACCAAATCATTATTCTCCTGGTGCTAATATTTAATGCCCTTCTGGCAGGATGCTCCTTTCCAGACCAATGGAAAGAAGCCATAGTAATAGGGATCCCAAAACCAGGGAAACCTAGGAATCAGCCCACGAGCTACCGACCCATCAGCCTATTGAGCACTCTCGGAAAAATATACGAGAGAATTCTACTAGCACGAATCAAGGCCATCGTTCAGGCCAAACAGATCACGATACACGAGCAATTCGGCTTCAGAGCCGGACACTCGTGCGTCAACCAGGTCCACCGCTTAACGGAAGACATATTAAAAGGCTTCGCCTACAGTAAAGCTACCTCCACAGGGGCTCTATTCTTCGACGTAGCGAAAGCATTCGACAAAGTCTGGCACAATGGTTTATTATATAAACTACACTTACTAGGGCTGCCAGACAGACTCGTGCTCACCATACGAGACTACTTGACGAATCGCACCTTCCGCTACCGAGTTGAAGGAACCCTGTCCTCACCTCGCCCTATCAGGGCAGGAGTCCCTCAGGGCTCCGCGCTATCTCCCATTCTTTACTGTTTATTCACCAACGACATTCCGAAAACCACTCCAATGGTCAACCTAGCCCTCTTCGCGGACGACACCGCACTCTATACGACCTCAACCTCGACTAAGGTCATCACAAAGAGACTCCAATCCGCAGCCAACGCACTAGGCAACTGGTTTAGGAAATGGAGAATCGAAGTTAATCCGGAAAAAAGTGTAGCAGTACACTTTAGTAGAAACCCCAGTTACATAAAATGGAATCAGGGTCAACCGGGAGACATTAAAATATTCAATAAACCGATACCGTGGAAACCGGAAGCGAAATACCTGGGGGTCACCCTAGACAGTAGACTAACTTTCAAATCTCACGTAACTAGAGTCCGAAACAAAGCAGCGTTCGTACTAGGAAGACTGTATATGATGTTATGCGGGCGGAGTAAAATGTCCCTTAGAAATAAGACGACACTATACAAAGCCTGCATTCGTCCTATCATGACCTACGCGAGCCCTGTCTTTGCTCATATCAAGGCGACGCAAATCAAAAGATTGCAGACCATTCAAAATAGATTTTTCCGCATTGCCACGGACTCGCCGTGGTACATCCGAAACGTAGATCTCCATAAGGACTTCGACATCGATTCGATCGCGAAGCATCTCAAAATACTATCGACGGCGTATTTTGAGAGAGCTAAAGAACACAGCAATCCGCTGATTGCTCAATCGTGCCGATACACCTCTCGCAGAGGTAATATTCCGAATAGACTCAGGCGACCTATGCACGTCCTGAACGACACAGACGATAGCCTCACTATCGCAAACAAACCATTTGTAGGGAATAACACACTACACACCACACACCCACAGCGTTTCCGCCGGCGGAAACGAGGACCCAGTTATGCGACGTCTCGGAGGCGGCCGAGACGACAGTAAATTCACTCAGTGTTAGAATCACTCCCCACCGATTTCGTTCTGAGCCGAGGTGCGATCTCATAGGAGACACCCTCAGGACGAACTTTAGTTTTAATTTAGTTTTAATTTAGAGCCCCGCGCTCAACCTCAGGGCAGGGGACATTAGTTCTCGCCCGAAAGTCAGGTGACGCTGTGAAGGCCAGTAGGGCCAACAGCAATACACAACACACAAAAAAATAAAACGGTATCGACAGGCTTGGTCGAGCCGTCAGAGCGATCGGACCGCCTCATATTAGAATAAATCAGAGAAGAATATTCCCTGAGTTTAATTTCTTACCTCCGAGGATGGATAAAGATCGAAACCCTGACGTCATATTTTTTAAAAACGGGCTCGGACATGGTACTCCGTTATAAAAGATATATCATTTCAATTAAATATAAGGTAGCAAATATCCCACAAAATTGTAGTCGGTGCCAAGTCATAAAGGCATTTTATAATTATTTTATGTTAAATAACAGTGTTTCCCTTGAAATAATCTAATTCGGTCCTTAATAATAAATCGTTTATTTATAGAACATAACTCGATGTGAATTTATTGGAGGATAAGTTTTCCCGGAAAACGGTGTATTAATACTTCAAAGCGAATTATGAACACCTGGGGACGTAGTTCAGTGGAATAAAATTTAAGTCATCTAAATGGGTCCAGTTTAGAAATCGTACGGAATAAACTTGTTACTAACGACATAAATTATAAACGACGAAATAAATTTGTTATTAACGACATAATATTAGAAACTTCTAAATTTTTTTTATGGTATAGGTTGGTAGACGAGCATATGGGCCACCTGATGGTAAGTGGTCACCATCGCCCATAGACAATGACGCTGTAAGAAATATTAACTATTCCTTACATCGTTATTGTGCCACCAACCTTGGGAACTAAGATGTTATGTCCCTTGTGTCTGTATTTACACTGGCTCACTCACCCTTCAAACCGGAACACAACAATACTGAGTACTGTTATTTGGCGGTAGAATAACTGATGACTGGGTGGTACCTACCCAGACGGGCTTGCACAAAGCCTTTACTACATTATCTATACATATCATATTTTAATCCCAGAGCTCAAATCCGCGTACGCGTATGCGTAAGTACCTACAAGTTTTCATATGTTTTATATAAATTCCAACATACATTTCATACTTCCAGTAAAGTACTAGAATACACCCCAATAGTCCTATTCTGAGATATTTTCAGTAAGGAATTAAAAAAAAATACGACGAAATGGTATGATTTTTTTAAAATGTATATTTGATTGAATGATTGTAAATATTTATAAATCACTAGCAACCGGCTTCGCACAGGTGCAATACTGATATTAAATATTCTACAGAATTTGTTTATTTACGACATCACATTAGAAAAGAAATTATCAGTGTTTCTTTACTGCATTGTCTATGTAATATATATGTATAAAAACCTTCCTCGCGAATCACTCTACATATAAAAAAACCGCATCAAAATCCGTTGCGTAATTTTAAAGATCGAAGCATACATAGGGACAGACAGCGGCAAGCGACTTTGTTTTATACTAGGTTATGATAAACTATTATATATAATTACATAATAACGATACATTATAATTAAAATGCATTTGATTCGCACCCAAATGTTTAACAAATAACCGTTTCGACATCAAACAACAATGTTACTTTAATCCAATAACTATAAAATATACTTTTTATACTTGATCGTAATCACTATCCTGTCGACACCATTAAACCAAACATAAAAATGCTTTCCATTTAAACAAAAATCAACTCTATTACAAAGTAATACAAATCAAGTTGATTTCCATTTATATTTGACAGAACACCTGTCAGTTTTACTTTTTTAAATGTTGAAAGTTTGGAACGTCATGTGTTTAAGTGGAAACAGCCTAACAATCGAATTTAAGTGATAGGTTTACGCATCATTTATTAAATTAAAAAAAAAACTTTTATAGTAAGCTTCATTCTTTGTAGTTATACACATATTGAGAATTAATAAAAACATGACTAGATTTTCTAATGTCATATTAATTACTGGCTGCTCCATGGCATGATACAGGCAGCGTTAAAAAAACTGCTTCAGCTAAATTGACTACGTGTTCAAACAAACTTTTAAGCTTTACAATATTTTTTTATTAGACTTACATACCTACATATAATTTAGTTTTACATATGAAATTCACTGTTAATTAAAGCTAATTACAACCTAGAGATTAAAAACTAAAAACTAAAAATTACAACCTAAAGAAAAAAAACGGCGTGTTGGCAAAAACGTTGGCAAACACGCCGTGAATCCTTTAAAAAAAATTCAGTTAATTAAACTGTATTGTAATATTCTAATGACCAGCATATCTAAAAATAATACTTTTATAAAAAAATATCTAAAAAACAAATAAGTATTACTTAATATACGGATTACTTTCTTCTATAATAATAGACATTTTTAATATTATTGTAATATGTAATAAAAGTAGTATTAAATATGGTAAATTAATTTTAAACACAAAAAAGTGTCCACATGATGCACCGATGTCATCTGCCGCCCGTATCCGCTGTAATGATTTGGTGTAGAAAACAGTCTGTTCATTACAATAGCACCCTCATGTATATTCATAATACATTTCGATAACTGGCCGTTTGTATCGCGTTAAACTTGGTATACAACTACAATACTTGGTAGTAATCTATGAATGCCCAGCGCAGTAGATATCATTAAGCATTTTATTGCGTATATCCTTTGAAAACCGAGCCGAGACGGCCCAGTGGTTAGAAAGCGTGCATCTTAACCGATGATTGCAGGTTCAAACCCAGGGAAGCACCACTGAATATTTATGTGCTTAGTCTTTATAATTCATCTCGTGCTCGGCAGTGAAGGAAAACATCGTGAGGAAACTTATATGTGTCTAATTTCATAGAAATTTTAACATTGTGTATTCCATCAACCCGCATTGAAACAGCTTGTTGGAATATGTTCAAAACCTTCTCCTCAAAGGGGGATCTTAACCCAGCAGTGGAAAATTGCAAATTGAAAAAGCAGGGGACAGGCTATTGTTGTTGATTGTTGATCCCTTGAAAAATTATCAGTATCATCCTGTATCCTGGAAGTTGGAAGTGTGTTCGCTCCGGAGCCTCGGATAGCACGTAAAGCTACAAAGGAAATAGGGCCAGGGCTTAATGATAATTATTCTAAATGAACAGCCAGTGAGCTCCGTGATCGTTTGAATTTTGGTGTGTGTAATTTTCTATGATCACTTCCACACAGCAGAGTTCTTTGTTCATTATGAACATGACATATAATTCTTACTAGATAAGTTACATGAATTAGAAATTCCAATAATGAATATTTGTTTAGGTAATGAATATAATAAATGGATGCAACTCACTGCTTTTGTTCTATTTTAAGTGTCAGTTAGCGTTGATGGTTGAATTTAGACCAGATATAAGACGATAGAAGATAGTGGTTCATTCCTAAATTGAGGTTCGGGGTTTCAATCTAAAATTTGACCGATATAAAGTTATTGGATTTGTCTGTCGAAAAATTCTGTTTTACTTCAGGCTGGAAATTAGAAGAGTATACATTGTCGTACTTCAAAAAGCCCATAAATCTTGGTGATGCGCCTGAACCTTTCGATCTTTTTGCTTTTGCCGTATCTTCAGTAACATGAGTGTGGGAATAGACAGTGCATCTTTGTTTGGGAACACACGAAGTAAAGAAAGAAAAGTTGTTTCTTTTCATCTAAATGTCAAATGTCAACAAATGTCAAATTCTGTAGCGTCAATCGTCAGGCTGTTTGCACAGGGCACGGCAACGTCCGCGTCGTCGCGTTTCCGTCGTGGTTCCGCTCTTGTAATGGCCTCTGCTATATTATACACGCAATTTAATACATGCAACGTATCAAATGCTTAAGTTTTGTGTGATAATTCTCACACTATTTGACCACCGGTGTGGATGGGGCCCTAATTTTCGATGACGTGTATAACCTTTCAGAATAAGGGCTCGTCCCGGCTTCACGGGTGGATATCATTTTTTAAAATATATTTTACCTTTCATTTATATATTTTTTGTTTCTTTTTTTCGTCATGTTTAACAATTGTTCTATTTCAACTTATTTAAACAAAAACCCTAATAAATTATACACCTAAACCATCCCTATTAATCCTTTTGATCTATTAGATTAAAACTGCATGATAATCCATTAAGTAGTTTTAGAGTTCGTCGCGTACATACAGACATACAGACGCGGCTGGGTGACTTTGTTTTATAATATATAGTGATAAGTTGATCTGTAAAGGCGTCTCCCATCACAACACCATATATTAGTTGTCTGCCTTCCTATTTATTATGACAGCGGCTATTTTATTAGCTATTTTATAAGCTCACACTGGCATCTTTCCTATGAACACACAAATAAATATGGTGGACATCAAACACAGTGATAATGAATACACCTACAACCGGAAATTGAACCGATTATCATAACTACAAAATAGTAAATAAATATCAAATGAGAAACAGCGGCGTAATAAAATTATACCGACCAAGGGGAACTCTAACGATCAATCTTGGTTCCGTACTACACAGTTCTATAAGTATTATAAGTTTATAAGAGTCCCACGAATAAAGCCTCCTCTCCCTTTGAACAGGTCTACATTTCTCTCATGACAGAATTTAATTGAATCAGACACATCGCTCTCATCACAATATTTTACTTCATCGAATGAAGATGAATCATAAACACAAATTTAGTACATCGAAATTCAGCCATAGCCGGGCTTAAACACTCAATAAGATGTTAAGATGCAATCGTTTTAACCACTGGACAATCTCAGTTTAATATTTGATAAAATGTCAGCTTTATAACAGATAGACAGCGTAAGCATCGTAGATACGGTTCGAGTTTTTGGCTACGGAACTCTAAGACCGAACAAATGCCGTCACCTGCTTGTATGAAATGAAATTCTATCATAAATTGATTGATTAGAAGGGTTGAATGTTATTCATTGAATTAAAAACCGAATTGTATTTAATTTTCCATGGAAGACAGGTGAATTATAAAGCGTTGAATTTTGTTAAAATATCATTCTACGATCATAGTACTAGGTTTGAAAACATTTTAAATGCTTAAGAAAGCTAATCATTAATTATTTTTAGTAGAATTACATATTTAGCTTTGCGACTAAGTTAATCCATCTTAGTTTAGCTTCTTAGTTGTCTCCCGCGATTGTTATTAATGATTTCTCGGAAAGGCTTGAAGATGTTTAAGTTTCAAGGAGATACAATTAACAGATAATATAATAATCTCAATATTAACAAGGATATTTTAAAGATAAAAAAGGTCTTATTGACCTCACTTCTAAACTCTTCTGCGAAACAGAAATGCTTCTTATTGCTTTTTGTTAAGCCCCTTTTTTGTGTGTAAGTGACTGTAATGTACAAAGGCCAAAACATCTCAGTTCCGAAGGGAGTGCATTGGCATTCTAAGTGGTGATTAATATTTCTTACAGAAATAATGTCTATTTATGTCTGGGTGGTGACGATTTAAAAAATTTGGGTTGGTGGTATGCACATGTGGCAGAATTTCGATGAAATTAGGCACATGCAGGTTTCCCCACGATGTTTTCCTTCACCGCTGAGCACGAGATGAATTATAAACACAAATTAAGCACATACATATATGTATATAGTGGTGCTTGTCTGAGTTTGAACCCGCAATCATCGGTTAAGATGTACGCGTTCTAACCACGGGGCCATCTCAGCTCAGGCGACGATTTTTCTTTAGGTAACCCATTTGCCAACTTTCTATTTATAATATTTTTTTTTTGTATATTATTTTTTTTATTACCAATAATGTCATAGGTAATTTCGAGTGTCTGTCCAATGGCATGTTCAATAAAAATAAGTAATATGAAACGAAAGACAATAACAAATATGTATTTAATCTTTTATGTTTTAATAACTCTGTTATATTCTATTCGACCCGTAACTATCCCCTCTCTGGCATAAACTAGCGAAGGACGTTCCAAAAGAATAGTCTCTCGGGTCTTCAATTCCTTTTACTGTATAATTTGATGTGACATCACTTATAGTCATAAGTTGGCTTAGCAGCAGTTCCAGTACTATTAGCTTTGGCTTGGCTTGGCTTGGTTTGTTTTATCTATGGCTTGGCTGGGCTCGGTTCCACTCAGATCAGCTTAGTATAATATGACAATAAAAAAAAACATTTATTAACATAAGAATTAATAACATTAAATGCTAAATATACAAATATGAACTAAAAGTAGTTGCTGTATAAATCTTGACCGCGTGGAATGGTAGCAAGAATGCTAGCAGCATTTCCCCGCTGAATTGCAATTCCGATCCTCTGGGCAAAAAACGAACCAGCCCTCCTATCACCATTGGAGGCAATAAGGCGAGGTGTTATACTTTTGATAATAATATAATGTGTAATATTCGTTACAATTGATCAATTTAATTTAAGCTTATAGCGGTTTAATTTTATTATAACTATTTTAAAATATCAAAACACCAAGCACCCAAAACTAATCGTTATAGAAATTATAATATTCGCAACGTGTGCCGAAACACGCGATTCGATAAAATCATATCCGATTGTTAAGTAACACACGATCTTATCTCGGCTGCGCACGCGCATGCTATTTGCAATTATAATGCAGCCGATTGCGATTATGTTTATGTGATTTTTGGCATTATTGTCATGGTAACGGATAATATTGCAATTAATTCGTGATTGTTATTTATAAAATTACACCATTCAAAATGTATTTTTCATGTATGTTTTTTTTCGATCGTTGTCACCTTTTTACAATTACTTACAAAATATGTAATATATATGTTCATTTTTTTATAATGTACAGTCAGAGAAGGAAAACCTTCGTCAGTTTTCAAATTCGTTCCCTTATCAAGTCTTAAACTCTTAGTAACTTTTGAATCTAAACATCAAATCATTGCGACGTAATATGTCATTCTCGATTGGTAAAGCAGATTATCGCTCATACTGAGCACACGAAAATAGATCTTAAGTTGATCTTACCCCGACTGTAGTAGGTGACAACAGGGGTGGACGACTTACCTCAAGGACAATGATTAGCACAGGTCTTGGACATCTGCAGCGATGAGTTGCTTGCTTTGAGGATTGCGTATTCTTCTTGGAGGTCATTAGTCCTATTGGTTCGAGAAAATTGCTGCTAAATGTTATATAAGGATAATAATAATATCTTATCTTATCTATCTTATATAAGGATAAATATAATATCTTGAGCTGAGATGTCTGAGGTCCCGGTTTCGATTCCTGGCCGAGGCGATGTAGATTACCATTCGTTTTCTATGTTGTCTTGGGTCTGGGTTTTTGTGGTACCGTTGTTACTTCTGATTTCCATAACACAAGTGCTTCAGCTACTTACATTGGGATCAGAGTAATGTATGTGATGTTGTCTCATATTTATTTATTTATTATTTATTTTTGTATCGTCCGGTTACGTCCGTCACAGGTCGCGTGTTGTGCATCAGGAATGTTATTTAATGAGACAATTGAAAACATGCCATCTGCGTCACAAATTGTAAAACAATTACATGTGTTCGCGTTTAAAAACGCATCAGGCACGTGGGGGATTATTACTCATGTCCAAATGTCATACGCGTGCGATACTGTTTCTATGGTTGTTGATTATGAAGGGTTAAAAGATAATTTGTTACAATTCATTATGTTATTATTTTAGTTAATTTAACTGCCTAGAGGCTTACAGTCGAATTCCGTTGGTTAATATAAAAGCTTACACGTACTCGTTGATAGTCAAAATAATAATTACCAAATGTTTGGAACAGACACTATCCAAACTTGAATTTATTTGAAACTTAAAGCTTTTTTGACTTACAGTATTTACGTTTAACAATTAAGGGAAATTATTAGATAAAAAAAGTTGTTTCTGTTGTTTCATATATGTAGCTGTTAATGAGTAAAATATATAAGTAACCAATTACATTCAAACTTAAACTCAAATTTCTTCATTCAATATGGAAGCATAGACTTACTAATTGGTACATAGTCATATAAAAACAACCACTGGTTCGGAAAAGAACATACCCTGACTTAAGAGCAAAATAAACTCATCAACAGACCTCTGAAACTATAGGATCCTTGGTATGCATGGTACATGGAAGAGGAGTTCCTGTGCCTTGAGCCACTTTCAGATTACCATGTCATTCGACTATGATTTTGTGACTAATAAGTTCTAGGGATCAGAATCAGGCCAAGAAGTTGGTGAGCAATACTTCTGCAATAAAAGAAAACAGGAAGAATGCATTCGATATGATGAGACCTAAATCAAACTCTTTTTCTCATACGAAGCCAAACAAAACTAATTAGCAACTATATTCCAGCATCCAGAAGCAGAACAACCCCAATCCGGCTGGTCCCCGTGGGGTTGCTAGACCACCACCCCCTAGAATCAAACCATAAGTTCTATTAAATGGGATATCATTGGTCTATGTGAAGTAAGAAGAATAGGAGAAGAAATACGGGAATACAATGAATACATTTTTTACTTCTATGGTGAAAAACAGGGTATATATGGAATAGGCTTTTTAATAAAGCAATACTTAAAAGACAAAATAATCAGTTTTCAAGGTGTATCAGATAGAATTGCAATTCTTAATATACAATTACCAAAATTTAAACAACCATGGTCGATCATCCAAGTCCATGCACCCACAGAACAATACACTATGGTGGTGAAAAATAAATTTTACAATGATCTGACAGAAATAATGCAAAAAACAAACAAACAAACAATTTTGATGGGAGACTTCAATTCAAAGGTAGGTAAGAAAACAAATAAAGATGAATTTGTCATAGGAGATTACAGTAGTGGAGAAAGAAATGAGAATGGACAACGGCTCATAGAATTCGCCCTCGCAAACAATTTGAAAATCATAAATACCTTCATCAAAAAGAGAAAGACAAGAAAGTGGACATGGATATCTCCAAATGGTAGAGACAGAAATGAAATCGATTTCATTCTAACAAAAGAAAAGAAAATATTTAATGACATCGATGTAGTAAATAAACTAAATTTTAATACAGATCACAGAATGGTAAGAGGAGTTATATTATGTGGAAAAAAGAAATCAAGAAAACACATTACCTCGACAACCCATAATACAATGATAACATCGCCTATACCACAGGATGTCCTAAAAGAGTTAAAAAATAAATTAGAAGAAATCGAAAGATGCAATACACTGAAAGAAAAGTATGATTTTCTGGAAAAGGCACTGACAAATGTAAAAATAATGTGTACTAAAAAAGAGAAGAAAAGTAAACTAGGAGAAGAAGCGATTAAACTAATGAACGAGAGGAAAATAATGTTAAAGAAACGAAAAGATAACCGTCATAACATCTGTCATATCAGCAAAAAGATTCAACTATCAATACGAAAACATAAGAAAGCAGAGAGACTAAAAGTACTTATTAAACAGATAGAGAAAACAGGTGGACTTAAAAAAGGTTTAAAACAACTAAAAGAATACACTCAATGGATACCTAACATAAAAATAAAACATAAGGAGAATAATGATAAAGTAGCTATAAAGAGATCATCAATAGCTAAAGTGGCTACTGAATTCTATAAGAAACTATACACGGAGACAGAAGAAAAAATAGCCACAGAAACAGAGAAATATACTAATGAAGAAGCACTGCCTTGTATACTAGAAGCCGAAGTTGAAAGAGCTGTAAAAACACAAAAATGCGGCAAAGCACCCGGAGACGATAATATTTCGAACGAGTTACTGAAAGACACTTTACCCGTTATATCCAAAGCGTTGACGAAAGTATTTAACGATATATTTACTACTGAACAAATACCAACTCAATGGACGAAGTCAACTATTGTATTGCTCTATAAAAAGGGAGACAAAAATGATATAAGTAACTACAGACCCATATGTCTAATGTCCAATATATACAAAGTGTTTTCTAAAATAATACTTGCTCGAATAACAAAACGCTTAGAAGAAAGCCAATCGAGAGAACAAGCTGGATTTCGCGCTGATTATTCTACCATTGATCATATTCACGTGATTAAACAAATTATTGAAAAACTTAATGAATATGGCCATCATTACTACATAGCATTTATCGATTATAATAAGGCTTTTGATTCTCTTAGTCATAATTATATCTGGAAAACTCTAGAAAAACAGGGCGTAGAAAGAAAATATATACAAATCCTAAAAGGAACATACAAAAACTCAACGGCAAAAGTCAGACTTGAACAATTGGGAGAAGAATTTAGTATCCAGAGAGGTGTCAGACAAGGTGATCCATTATCCCCAAAACTTTTTACGGCAGTGTTAGAAAATATATTCAGAAATTTAGACTGGGAAGATTTTGGAATTAATGTACATGGAAAAAACCTAAATCACTTAAGATTCGCTGACGACATTGTACTATTCTCAGACAGACCAGATATACTACAAACTATGTTGCAACAATTAGATAAAGAAAGTAAAAAAGCTGGTTTATCAATGAATCCAGAGAAAACTAAAATAATGACGAATGCGATAAAAGAAAACATAGAAATAGGACAGGAGATTATCAAATATGTCGATGAATACGTATATCTAGGACAACTAATATCAATAAAAGACCAATATTCAAAAGAAATAGACAGAAGAATTAGCAACACTTGGAAACGTTACTGGTCCCTGCAAGAAATATTCAAGAACGAAACAATACCAATTTCGGTGAAAAGCAAACTGTTCAACGTGTGTATCCTCCCATGTCTCACCTACGGGTGTCAAACTTGGCCTGCCACCAGTAAAAATATCCAAAAACTTGTAGTTTGCCAACGCAATATGGAACGAAGTATGCTAAGCATAAGGCTACATGACAGATGGTCGATCACAAAAATAAGGAAAAAGACGAAAGTGAGCGATATCTTACAAAAGATCAAAACCCTGAAATGGAACTGGACTGGCCACATTATGAGAACAAACAAAGAAAAATGGACGAAAGACGTAATGGAATGGTATCCTAGGAATGGGAAACGACAAAAGGGGCGTCCAACCAAAAGATGGGAGGATGACCTACCAAAAGGTTGGAGAAGACTTGCTCGTGACAGACACGAATGGAAAAAACTAGGGGAGGCCTATGTCGAAAGACAACCTGACCAACGAACTGGTTGCTGTAGAATTGAACATATCACTTAAATTAAGCATATTTATTGTAACCATTATTTATAGTGTTATTAGTTATAATAGTGTTGTAAGTTATTTGTAAGTATTTTGGTCAGCGAATAAAGGCTTTTATTATTATTATTATTATAAGTTCTAGGGATACTAGTAAAAGATAGGAAAATAGTTTTTGGTACCAATTCAGTAGGAGTGAGGGAAATAGAACTAGTTGACATAAATCTAGTTGATCGACATTTAATTTGTTCTAGTTTTCGCGCTGAGTTTCGATCTCGCCTCAATCGGTTGTAGGTTTGAGGTAACAAGCCTTTATCCTTAAGATACAAGCTTATTTCATAGCAAATAGTATCAAAATCAGATAAGCTATAAAAGCGTAACAAGCATACTGAGCTACTCTCATCCAATGATGTTCTAGTAAACAGATATGTTATTAACACGCAAAAAGTGAAGACTAGAAAACGTCCTAATTGGGACGTTTGCCCTTAGTTGTTTTACGTAGTAATACGTTACAATACATCATAATTACGTAGTAATACGTTTTGCGTAATTAAAACATCTAGTTATCCCTTTTACTTATTGTTTTTATCAAGCTATGCTCTTTACTTTTAACGAAATGTAAAAATAAACTAAAATAAACGGTCCCCAGCGCGGCACACTTTTTTCTGTTGTTTAGTATGGGTATAACATATCTGTTTATTAGAATATTATTGCTCTCATCTATTTTGATGTATAAAATGCTGCTTTATTGAGTATCTCTTCATTGCACACTAATTATATAACAAGTAAAAAATATATCGTTTATAGTCCTATTATAAATGTTGAAGTAGGTACTGGAGTTATCAGTTTGAGTGAACAAACCTACATTACCGTCTGAGTGGATGCTTATGGGAGACTCGTAATAGAGCCACTTAGACAAATACTAATTGAGTTCTACGTATTGACTCCCCGCTAACAAGCGATCACCACTCAGTGCGATGGCTAAAACAATATCATAATTATTTATTTTGTTTTATTACAGTTATGTAAGAGATGGCCTCATAGTTCTGAGTTTACGTGAATTACATTCATTTTATATATATTTTTTTATTTTATGGAATAGTTTAGCGGACGAGCATATGAGCCACCTGATAGTAAGTGGTCACCATCACCCATAGACAATGACGCTGTAAGAAATATTAACTATTCCTTACATCGTCAATGCGCCACCAACCTTGGGAACTAAGATGCTATGTCCCTTGTGCCTGTAGTGACACTGGCTCACTCACCCTTCAAACCGGAACACAACACGTGCGTACTGTTATTTAGCGGTAGAATATCTGATGAGTGGGTGGTACCTACCCAGGCGGGCTTGCACAAAGCCCTACCGACAAGTAAATAGAGACTGTAGATCACATGTTCAATCCCAAGCAAGCACAAAGAATTTGTCATTCATATCCTGCCCGGGATTTTCTTTGCAAAGATTTTTCATAGGTGGCAACGAGCTGGAAGCTCACATGGTGGAAAGTGACATCCCCATGGACATCTGTAACACCTGGGACTTGCAGGTGCTGGTTACTAGTTAGGATTCGTCTGAATAGATACCACCCGTTCATCGGATATTTCTAGATCTGGTTTACAGGGTGACTGAGCCAGTGTATGTATAAGGACTTTAACATCTTAGTTCCGAAGGTTGGTGACGCATTTTGGCCATAAGGAATATTTAATCTTGGCGCATTTGCTTGAATGAATAGAAACATTGGTTGGATTGGTTTAAAATTTACCAGATGTGTTTCACCTGCATTGGAGCAGCGTTGGGAATTAAACTGCTAACAGTGAATCATTTCGGGAGCGGCTCACTGGAGCCGCTCCGAGCATCTAAATAATATTGTGTGGCTCATTCTAATTAACATTAGGTATTAGTATTCCGATACCTAAAGAAAACTAAAATGTTGTTGTTCTTTACTTTGCTAAATCTTTAAAGCCTTTCCCAGATGAGCAAGCAAGTTACTTTCTAATAAGAAAATAAATAAGAACTTCTTTCAAAAATACAAAAAAAAATCAGAAATGTATTACAGCATCTGTAATGTTCCAATTTCAAATCGTAACTTTTAAAATGTATTTGAAATTCCCACTTACTGGATATTCGAAATTTGAATTTCGAACTCAATCAAATGTCGGTATAATTTACATAATATTCGTCCCTACACGAGTACTCGACTTCTATACACGTTCGTTTAAAAATATTATTATTTATTTTCAAATTTAAAAATGGAACATTTGAAATCGTACTCCGCAAATGCTATTCTATTAGTGATATTATTCTACGTGTATTATCAAACGATTGTCCTTTTGCGTGTCCATTTGAATAACTAGTTTTAAACTAAGTGGACTACATTGTACTACCACTTGAATTACAATCGAGTTTGTTTTTTTTTTTATTTAACTGATCACGCTTCTTGCCTAAGGCATGGTTTTATTCAGATGAGTTTTAAATAAAATAAATGAATGCTGATAAGGTTTTTTTATTTATATTACAGAATAATTTAAAATTACAATAATCTTTTTTAGTATATTAAATTAATTCACGAATAACATAAAACTATCGGTTATTTTAAATATAAAATAATCCTAACGAATTCATTATCACATATAAGTAAATTTTTTCTTTGATCGAATTCGAATTAATTCTAACCAATAATTTCGACTTCAAACTTAAACTCAAATAACTTTACTCAATATAGAAGTATTACACTGTCTTATTGATGGTCAATTGAAAAGGTACCACCGGTTCGTATTTTTTTTACTGATTTCCCCTTAGAACACTCGAGTCAAATATATTATTGCATAAACGCACTTAAGTTCACTTTAATTTTCTGCACATTTTTGCTTAATTTTTCTTTCAGTACCATCCTTCTACAAACTATGAAAAAACGTTGAAAAAAAAGATTAATAAAATTATTAAATCGGTTTTAAGTTGTGGCGTGTTAAACAGCAATAGGAATTTATTTTACAAATACAGACAACATTAAAAATTACATACGGATAATATTAAAAAAAAAGTCGATTCAACAAAAGTAGAAATTTCCAAAAATACTCAAATTATAAATTAACCTTTTCCAAATCTAAGCTCTTTTGTAAATATACTTTTGCCTGCGCGTTGATTCAGAAGTATATTAAAAAAGTACATCATCTCACTTACGTTAAAAAAAACTGTTAACAATATAATAGAAATGCTTTAAAACAGCGCGCCGGTACATCTGTCACCCGCATAGCCTCGGAAACCGACTACAGTGTGGACAACCGTTGTAGCTTTACGAGTTACGACACTTAAGAGTATCAACAATACTAATACAATTAATGTACAGCGTGATGCGCAATTGATAACGATTGGTTCCGTATGTTTTTTTTTTATGTAGCTTCATCACACAAATTACAATATTTTACTGTTTTGTAAACAAACTGTTTGATAATGTGATATCCGGAGATGTATGATACAAAATAATTTGGTTTTTATCAATTAAGCTCACTCACTGAGCACTATAAACATTTCTGTCGGATTAAGTTAATATTAAAGAGAGTTTAAGCTCTTATTTTTTTTAAGAATTGAATACAAACGTCAAGACTATTCTATTATACTAAAATTTTATACAAAATTAAAAACGAGCATTCTCGTGTTTCATAAGATATTAATAATTTATATCGATTTAATTATTTAATTGAAAAAATCTGCATAATCTCTCCAGGTATTTTCGTTATTATAATATTACATAGTTTCAAAATTGACAAGTACAGCTAGCGCACGCTACTCTAAATGTGTGATCATTAGACATTAGGGCTGCGCGTGCGCACAGCACGTTATAACGTCATTATCTCCATTGTATCGTCACCGCTGCCAATTGATTGGGGTAAACACAATTTATTATTTATTACTATCGTGTAATTTTTCAAACTGTCACGATAAGGGAACATTTGATTGCTTCTAGCTTCCTTAATTATAATACACACGAAATGACGTAACAAAATCACATACAGTTAAAATCTGTAAATAATATAATAAATATTTTAAAATCTCGTTCATATAAAAAACAACGTGGCAGAATTTCTATGAAATTAGACGCATGCAGGTTTCCTCACGATGTTTGCCTTCACCGAGCACGTGATGCATTATAAACAAATCAAGCACGTGAATATTCAGTGGTGCTTGCCTGGGTTTGAACCAGTAATTGTCTGTTAAGATGCACGCGTTTCAACCACTACGCCATCTCAGCTCTTGTATATTCCGATTCTATATATAATTTAGATTTAATCACAAATGTTTATTTAATAAAATGAAATATTTATATGGTAATAGCAAATATTAGTAAAGAGATTGGAAACGTCCAATTTCAATAAATATACAAATAATCATTAATGTTGTTTGTTGTCAACTAACAACTCTATTTACGTATAGAATAACATTAATAAAAAACATAATTTATTTATGACATTAGTAATACATTTAATATAATATTAAGTATATGGGCAATGATGTTGTAGTAAACAGATATCTTATTAACGCGCAAAAAGTGAAGACAAGAAAACGTCCTAATTGGAACGTTTGCCTTTAGTTGTTTTACGTAGTAATACGTTATAATACATCATAATTACGTAGTAATACGTTTTGCGTAATTAAAACATCTAGTTATTCCTTTTACTTATTGTTTTTATCAAGCTATCATTTTTACTTTTAACGAAATGTAAAAATAAACTAAAATAAACGGTCCCCGGCGCGGCACACTTTTTTCTGTTGTTTAGTATGGATATAACATATCTGTTTATTAGAATATCATTGTATATGGGGATATTTATTTATTAGGGGGGAGGGGGTCGGTCATTTATTTTTTTTTACAAGGAGGTGGGAAGTAGTTTCGTTAGTTCGTTCGTAAGATCGAAAAAATGCGCAAAGTTATAATGATTTGAAAAAGCTTGCGAAATCACGCGATTGCTGAGATTCGCTCGGATACGTAACGAACCTTTGAAAATACAAATAAACAATTTAAAAAAATATATTTTAACAAAACATTAAAACAATGTTTTATAAATCCGAACTCAGTTTGATTAGATATTACATTTATTTAACATCATAGGTTCATTCGGTACAATTTCAAGTTGTACAATCAATCACCCTTAATTTTTAAGATAACCCCGTTTTAAACCCCGATTCTGACCACCGAGCGCTCTCTTCTGCTTTTTCTTCTTTTTTTCTCCAGTCACCTCACAATGTGTCCCGCCATCCAATTGGTCAGCCGAGCTAATTCCGCTTTCTTAACCAACCACGATGCAACAGTGTTACCAGCTCTAAATCAAAATAACATGAATAAAAATCATCACATATGCAAATGTGTATTCACTCTCTCGTTTAAATTACGTAATAAATATTAAAAAGGAGGAGGTTTTCTGATTCTTCCTTTTTCTTATAATACATAATATATTTAAAAAATATAGCGGATTTTTTTTAATGTAATAAATGAATGGCTCCACTTTAGCGACCAAGACTTTGGCTTAAGATTTAATGGAGTTACTTAGAGTGCAGGTAACTCGAAGTCGTTAAGGATCTACTAATTAGTAAATTAACTATTAATAAGATAATAAAATAAACTATATTTGACAAGACCTAGGTCTATCAAACCATAAGATGTCAAAAGCTAGATAAACAACGTTTGATATCGAATGGACGCGATACATGAATAATCTACGATATTCCTTAAGGATTAACGAAAAAAAAAACGCTTTGAACATCGACGAAATTAATATCGGAACTTTGGAGGGACAATCCGAGTGGATATATATATATGTATGTATAAATAAATGTACGTATGGCGTTCGTAAATCTAAGCTTTTGCTATTATTTCCTTTTCGATTGGGATAAACTGTATATTTATGGTCATCTGATGGTCACACTGCAGATTCGTGGTACCACATTAACATACCTACAATCGAAACTGGACTCTAGATGATAATACAACATCTATGATAATATTTTAAGTGAAAATGTTGAGAAAAAAATATAAATAAAAACATAGTTTTGCTATATTCGACTGTTTCATGTATTGATATTATTATATTATTTTAACATATATATATATATATATATATATATATATATATATATATATATATATTATTTTAACATATCTTTCCAACAATAACATCAATCAAAAAAAACTTCTTTAAAAAAAGAAATCCAAAAATTATCATACGCTTTGAATATTCAATTTAACATGTATTAAAATTATTAATAAAAGTCCATAAATGTTAACATAAAACACAGTCGTAAATCGAAAGATTGAAAACAATTGCGTTATGTAGAAACGACAGATGCTGTAAACGGTAACCCTTCCCTTAGAACAGAGTTTTATCCAAGTCACATACTTTTGGTCACGCGCCCATTGTTAACAATTTAAACTACATATTAATTCAACAATGGCCGATTGTTCGGTAATGGCTGACCATTTTTGCATTAAGTGCGGCCTAATTATTTCGTTAGTATAATTATAAGCGCGTGCGCGTGTGGACGTGTCTTTGAATATAAATTTTTAATAATTACGTTCAGTTATTAGGTTAGCAAGGGCGTTGGAGGTCAATGCCCTATGATTAACTGGATTACATAAAAACTGTTTCGAAATTATTATTTTTTAATTCTACTCATAGGGATACAGGATTTTATATATTTATTAACATAAGAATTAATAACAGTAAATGCTTAAATATATACAAATATGAACTAAAACTAGTTGCTGTATAAATCTTGACCGCGTGGAATGGTGGCAAGAATGCTAGCAGCTTTTCCCCGTTGAATCGCAATTCCGATGCTCGGGCCAAAAAACGAACCAGCCCTCCTGTCACCAGTGGAGGCAATGTGGCGAGGTGTTATACTTTTGATGAAGCTTTTTGCACCACTACTCCAAGGGCCAAGCGTTTCGACAGCAAATGGAACAAAAAATATTATAATTAATAAAAAATAAAACAATTTAATGTAAGTCAATATTAAGTACTTATTTCCTAATAATATAACGGTATTATAAAATTGCTGGTATTTACAGTGTTTTTGTTGATCTTGATCGTTGACAAGAAATACTTGATACTTAGTTACAGCTCTGTTCGATCCCGGTTGTGTGAATTCACTTATTGGTAATTTGGGCGCCAAACAGTAATAGAACTCGAGTCTTGGCGCCCAATGTTGGTGGTGCATTGGCAATGTAAGGGATGTATACTATTTATATACATATGAGCGTTGGTATCACTTATCATTCGTTTGCCCATATTTTAGATTATTTATGATTAATAATTATAAAAAAAATACAGTGCCAATGTCTATGGCCCATCTTGATCGCAATCCTTCTTTATAATTTTTAATAAATAAAAGGGAAGTCGAAAAGGAAAACATAAGTTTAGCATCAATTTTAAAAACGTAAGTCGAAAAACATTAGGCTTTTATCACACCGATACTTTTACATGCGGTAACGAAATACCGTTTCACTCTTTCAAACATAACCTGTATAGCGTTGTCTTTGTCTATTCTAACATCGCACGTATAATGCGTCGGTGTGAAAGCGAAACATTATCGTTAAACATGAATGTCAAATTAATGGAGCGCATACAATGAAATTCATAACAGTAAGAAAGCCACGAAACCAATACGTACGTTACACACGGACAAATCGACAAACGATAATTTTATGTGCAAATTATGTATATCTTAAGTGTGATCGAAATACGAACGCGTACAGTTCGGTACAAAAGTGTTATTTAGTAATATACTAAAAGTTAATATGAGCTGAGATGGCCCAGTAGTTATAACGTGGGCCTCTTAACCGATGATTGTGGGCTCAAACTCAGGCAAGCATCGCTGAATATTCATGTGCTTAAATTGTGTTTAAAATTCATCTCTTGCTCGTGAGGAAACCTGTAAATGTCTAGTTTCACAGAAATGCTACCACATGTTTATTCCACCAACCTGCATTGGAATAGCGTGGTGACATATGCTCCGAATCTTCTCCTCAAATGGAGAAGAGGGCCTTAGCCCAGCAGTGGGAAATTTACAGGCTGTTGTTGTTATACTAAAAGTGTCTCACAAACATTCGTTAGTGTAACTGTTTTTTTAATGTATTTGTAGGCGGATAAGTAAGTATGCTACCTAATGGTACCACCGCCTACAGACATTAGCTCTATATGATATATTAACTATTCTTTAGTTCGGCAACACGCAATCAACCTTGGGTTATGAAATGGTTAGATGTTATGTTCCTTGTGTCTATAACGATTCCATTACTTTTATGGGCCTAGTGGAATAAAGAATCTTTTGACTTTTATATGATATTCAATAATGTGGTGTCAATAAATTTAAATCGTGAAAACATGCTAAGCTCGTCAACTTTTATAATACTAGTGGTCGCCCGCGGCTTCACTCGAGTTTTAGAGTGTTGGTTGTCGTGTGTAAGGAAAAAACAGCTTATGCCCATTCTTGGAGTTCAAGTATATTTCCTATTGAATTTGATGAAATTTAATTTGGAAAACGGTTTGGTCGTGAAGAAGTGACAGACAAGAGTTACTTTCACGTTTATAATATTAATATTGTTTATATACTAAAACCCTCTCAGAAACGCGCTGTGTTTTCTAGTATAAGTTTTACGTACCAATAAAATTAGTTTAGTAGTTGTTTGCAATTTAGAATTACAAAATAAATATCGCCCCATTTTTTAATATCGATATTAAATAATATATAAATTAATTTACTTTCTAATATATAAAGTAAGATTTACGTGCGTAACTGTACGGTATGGAGCATATGCCAGTACAACACTCATTTGAATACGGAAGGGTTACCATGTGACGAGGCAGGCATCCGGTCTCTGAACTATGATATATTTTATTTTGGTAACGGTAATATAGATTTCTTGCGGTTACGAGCGAGTACCTTTGCCTCGTGTCTCAATGCTATTAAAAAAAAATAATGTCGTTAATATCCCACTGCTGGACAAAACCTCTTCTAATCTTTGAGTCTTATTTATTTATTTTTGCTTTATTGCACCAACACTTAATGTTACATAAATTTACTAAAGGATTAAAATTAAAATTTACATTAATCCAAGATGCAGCCTTATCGCTTAAACAGCGATCTCTTCCAATGAACCTTTGGGCAGAAGAATGGTTGTAGAGTAGTTTGGAAAGGGTCAAAATAATGGTAAGGTCTTATTAATGAAAGAGACGCAAGATTCTCAATTGACACATATAGGTTTCCTCTAGATGTTTCATCATAAAAATGTTAAAAAAAAACAGACAAGAGAAAAAGTAACCAAAAAGTTTTTAATGTTCATTTATCTTATCTTATTTGCTAAACAGATTATATTAGTAATTATTAAGTAAAAATCAAAATCATAATATTCTTTATTCAAATAGGCTTTTACGAGCACTTTTGAATCGTCACTTAACAACTATATCAAGTGAAGCTACTGATTCGACTCAAGTCGAGATGGCCCAGTGGTTAGAACGCGTGCATCTTAACCGATGATTGCGGGTTCAAACCCAGGCAAGCACCGCTGATTCATGTGCTTAATTTGTCTTTATAATTCATCTCGTGCTAAGCGGCGAAGGAAAACATCGTGAGGAAGCATGTGACAAATTTCATAGAAATTCTGCCACGTGTGTATTCCACCAACCCGCATTCTTCCAACAAACCTTCTCCTCAAAGGGAGAGGAGGCCCAGCAGTGGGAATTTACAGGCTATTGTTATCTACTGCTTCGGAAAATAGATTCTACCGAGAAGAACTGACAACTTCAGTAGTTACTACTTGTCAACATTTAAAAATCATGTAAGTTAAATACAATTATATGTTAGAGTTATTTTTGTAATAAATTGTATAACTATAATTTATTAGAATAATTTAGTTAATAATATGTCGATTGACTATTTTTAGAATATGTTGTAATGTAATATTTTAATTGTTCACGATGAATAATGACCGATTGTCTGACACTGGCCGGTAAGAAAGAGAATGTCAAGAAATCGAATGCGGCGGCAATGTTTGGTGATATTTATATTATTGATTTGAAAATAATGAGAATGAGAGGCTAAATTTAGATATAAAATACGGGATGTATTGTAAAACATGAAATAATGGATAAAATGAATGTGAAAATAGTGCTAATAAATGAATCTGGAAGAATATCGTTGTTCAAACTCGTGACCATCCTAAAATATGTATGTATGTAATATATGTATGTAATATATCCTCTGGGAATTGACAAGTATTGTAAGTGTAATTGAATTATATGGAATACTTTTACGCAAAATTAGTTCATGATGCTATATAACACACGACAGCAATAAATGAAAGGCGTTCTACGGTTCATTAGAAACATCTGGAGGTCGTACAGTACCCGCATGTATACAACACAGACGGACAATGTGTATTTAATATTATTGAATAAGTTTCATTTGTCCGAATTGTGGGTGTGGACTGTAGTGAAATGGATTATTTTAACATTCATGGGTTTTGTTCGAGAACAATATTAGAGATGCCTGTTTTCAAGTAATGATACTAATATATTGCATTGTTCTACGCCAGTTCACAATTTGACCGGTTCCATCGGCAGATTACAATATAGTGAAAAATATACGATAAATTGCAATCATATTTCGACAGTTTACAATCTGTCTCGTCAGATTGTATTTTAACGAATTTTGTAATCTTACGGTGACATCTATATGTATTTGTAAAGGTTAACGATTCGGAAGAAATTTTGAATTTTATTTGAATGGAATGTTTTTTTTTTTTTAATTTTAGCATAGTCAGATGATCTACTGTTTAGTGGCCAGTAAAAGTTGTCTAAGAGTTTGACACAGAGTTATACAAACTTTGTAAGGTATTTGTTTGTTTGCAGTGGCGGATTTACAAATCTGCCGTTATTAGGCTAGTAGACTATTCAATTTTTGTCGCCCCTTACTTTTTTTGCAACCTTTATGATTTGTGTTCTATCGTCCTCATTACATTGGTTTTTCCCGTTATTAGTATGATTATAAACTAGATGCTATGTACATGACTGTCAGTTACTAGATTATTTTTCCAACCCGTTATGTGGTGACATTATAAGTGTTTTTTTAATTTCTGTTAGATAATAACAAATTTGACAAAATTTGCCGTCCTGGGCTCCAGCCTACTTAGCCTATTGGTAAATCCGCCACTGTTTGTTTTTTATTGATATTTATGTGCTATATATTTTATCCCGAACATTTAATAAATTTAAACTTGTTTAAAATATTTCTATTATAATTCATTAATGATACGATAAGTTATAATATATAAGTTATTATTATTATTGTTTTGGTGAGAGGAGAGTGGGGTCACTTATTTGATTTGGTTATGATTTAGTTTTACTTAAATATTTGTTAATTTTAATTAACTGCTTGATCAGATCATCCTTATTTGAATTTGGAGGCCATCTTTTCATTCCCAAGAGGTCTTTATCTAAATAGTCATTACTCTCGTACCACTAACCATTCTGAACGATACGTTTAGAAACTAAATTTTTTAAATTTAATTCGCTTCAAAGGCTGGCAAATATTATTCCCAAAAATTGACACAAAATTTATTCGACAATTCAGCCGATCTTCGTGATAAATTAAGTGTATTTCATAATAGTTATCTCAATTATAATTATTGATAAACTTTATATATATTATTAGTATTTTAGTAGTAGCGTTTAGTATTAGGTGAAAATAATTAGGTACTGCACGTCACTTGGGTTCGAGTAGTTGTTGAATCAGTCACGGCAGATAACAGCATCCGTTCGGTTCACTGGATTTGACCCAGATTTTAGGACGACCCTGGTCGCCGGATTGCACACTATTTTTAAAAACAAATTCATACCATGATATAATATAGATATTACATATTTTTATAACTGGCAACTCGTGTGAATATCGATGTATAACTTTAAAGTAGTTCTATTTAGAATTCGAAATTTTAAAAATGAAACTTCTATGGACAGTTAAAACGTCCTGTTTACAAGTTAATCTGGTTATTATTACAGATGGCAACCCTACGCTTCTATAATAGTAGTGATAGATGACCTTCGTGATAATATTTGACTACTCCTTTAATATTTTGGGGACTCTTATCTGATAATCTCTATAAGAACCATATGACCTGACTTTACAATATAATTACCCTAATTATAATTAAAGTAACTTATTGATGAATAATTATTATTATAATTATATTTCTTGTTATTAAAAATAAATTGTGAATGCCGTTAAATTATACTAAATATACCTTGCAAATTTTAAACGGAGAATGCTTATATTATTATGAGTTGGGTAAAATTTAAATTTTAACAGAAATTTAATTTCGACATTATAATCGACAAATTTTTAAACGTTGTAAATACTATATGATGGTGCGAAGTATCGTGAGATATATTATGATATTTTACTTTTTTTATTTATTGTTGAAGTCTTATTGGCTGTTGCTGTAACTCACGACGATGTTCTTTCGTTTAAATATATATTAAATATATAAAGTTAATTTTCATTTGTTCATTTAGTGTAAATGTTATCACAGATTATAAATACAAGTGAATGAAAAAATAGACTGACATGACTTAAGTCTATAAAACCTAGTCTAAAAGTATCTACTTCACTTTTTTACTGTAATATCAATGTGAATGACTAGGTATATTCTATAACTGTAAAACTAATTATGAAAAATAGTACGCTATATTATATTATTTGAGATAGTTCTAAATTTAATCTTTTTGGGCACATTTTTATGTGTTACGTTTTCGACACCAAATGGTTTAATTTCACTCATATGTACTAAGTTATTTCTGTGTTTTTCCTTGACTATTATTCTAGGTTAGTAGTTCTAATAAGTGTTCAATTACAGGCCAATGATTTAAGAAAATACGTATAACAGTGTCCAAGCAAATTATGTGCAGATCACTATTATTATATAATTTGTAAAGGATCACTTTTTATGCGGTTTCTTTCAATTATGTGACTCGTCCACCGTATAATGCGTTACCACCCTTAAGGAAACTATACAGCTATGAACCCGTTTAATGGACTATGACCTTATGCTTCGAAGCGTTTATGGAGTATTTTAACTGTTATTTGGACAAGTTATATATTTGAAGTTTTGAAATGTTGAGACGATTTTTAATGCATAATATTGTAATTTCATCAGTTCGGGATGGCCAAAATATAAATATATTTTACAACGATGCTATACGCTATCGTCTAATTGTTTTCAATAATATTTAAAATAAGAAATAGCGTTATATGCTATGCCAATGTGAAATGATATTAATTACAGTTTTACAAATGTATCTGTTAATTACAATAATAATTGTATATAATGAAGTAAATTCAATAGCTTCTGCTATATTTATAATATGCAACCATTAATACAGAAGCAAATGACAACACCGTATCGGAGGCTGGGGTTACTCTCTGAAAGTATTGAATATATTGTGTTATGTGTATTTATACACGTGCTCTGTTTTCGCACGATTGCAATATGAATTGTATTTATTTTACACAAACATGAAACCTGATCGTTGATGTTTATTGACTTGCAGGCAGGGTATACTATACAAGTACATATAAAATGTTTTGTAATGTGTATAATTCGATACCCTAAATTTGTATTTTAAATTTTGAAAACCTTTTTCTTGTCGATTCATTTTAGTAGAATCTAGATTCCAAACCGATGGTTCACTTAATATTTTCTAAAATAACAATTGAACTGTGCTTTAAAACTTACTCATATAAAATTTATTTCGATTGATTGATTGCTGCTCCTACGCCCATTCTAATCTTAACCATTGAAAGGTTTTCTCTAACATACAACAAAATTCATTGCAATTAATTTTGTATAAAGATACCAATTTAAGCTCGGGTTCCAACACGAATGATCAAACAGTAAATGTGAATGATAAAATTATTAATTATTTAGGTATATTAATGAGAGTTTGCGAGTTTCTTGCCATACTGAAACGGAGTTAGACTCTATCTATTAAAGGAATACACATGAAAATCCGTTGCGTATTCTAAAAATCTAAGCATACATATGGAGTGACAGCGGTAAGCGGCTTTGTTTTATAATATGTAATTATATAAATAGCAAATCCGAAACTAAATAAAATAATATATTTTATTAGACAACAACGTAACCTTCTGCTACGTACACCTCAGGACTTGCGACCTTCAAATCACACCATAACACTGACGATATAGACTAAACATGGAGAACAAATTCCGCAAATATAATTATAATTATATGTTAAGTATAACATTACATTGCTTTTGAAGGATATCATAAATTACAATCAAGACCAGGGTGGTCACCCCTTCAAGGGGTAATGAGAATAAAACGCAGGCAATTCTTTATGGTTCGCTTACTAAGACATTATTATCAATTAGGTTAGGCCCTTCAGACTCCTTCGAGTGTGAACTCATTTTGTGTTCCTTTAAAGGGTTAAAAGCGTTTAACGATACTGATACAGACACGGCAGTTTGTAATATATTTGTTGTTTTATAAATATACAAAGTAACTGATGTGAACGCAGCGCAATGAAAGAATAAGTTATTTTTTTATATAAATGTGACAACACACACGTTACTCTGATCCCAATGCACTTGTGTTATGGAAAATCATTGACGACGGTTACACAAACAGACAGACCCAATACAACATAGAAATGTAATGAACTTTTGCAAATCGACTCGCCGCTAGTCAAACCTGGAACTAGTCGGAGTGGCGTACCCATGAAAACTGGTGTACATTCTACTCGACTTCGGAGACCGACAAATGTTAGCTATACAATTGTAATTGCTAAAGTATCATCTAGGGAAAGTTTAGATTTCATGAAAGTTTTTTTTAAGGAAATTATTGATACGAATAATATGTAATAATATCACTGTAATTCGGTTCTGATAAACAGTATGTTTGTATGTTAAACATATCTTGTGATGTAGTTAGTTGTTTGTTAAATATGTTTAAGATATGTCTTGTGATATACATAGTTCGCAATTATATCAATTTATTTACTTGTAGCTAGGAACCGTGGGTCCTAACGCTTTCCAAGCTACTGTCATAGGATATCTTTATTACTTCATGTGTTTTTAATTGTGGTAATGATGGTAAATTGACACCACCGCCATACTGGTGCTGTAGAAATGTTAGCCATACCTACATTACATCGACAATGCGCTATCCACATAGCAGCTAGGTTATATATATTACGCCTGTCGTTAGAAGCAGGTATGAAGCGTGATCTAAAACTTACCCTTAACACTGGAACAAGTTAATATATCTAGTAATGTCAATGTACGTAGGAGTTGGTACTCAGTAACTACCACACTTTTATGATTAAATAAAAACTCATTCCTCTTAACACTTTGAAAAGTAATTCAAATTTTCTATAAAATATATAACGACAAAAAATATTATTTTAAAACATAACCCAAAACGGCATGATTGCACAGAATGTGCTGAACATTACACATTGTTTACGCAAGCCTGACAGTGGGGCGCTCCGAGCAATAATCCACAACCCTTCCAGTGATTACGCACTTTCGGTTCGAATAATAATCCGAAAGTGGCTTTAGACATCACTACCTAAACAACCCTCTCTAAATAAATTCAATAGATAAATATTAGATACTCAAATGATATAGCATTATAATTATTTGAAAAGTTCACGTACATAAGCAAACAAATTCAAGGATTTTTTTTAAAGAAATGCAACACTAATTATTTAAATAATTAAAGGTGTCCTTCACGTCGAAAAAGGAACGGCCTCATTGTTCAATCAACTTAAGAGTTATGCAGACTGTAATGTAATGTAATAACATTACCACCTTCATAGTTTTCTGAACGAATATTACAGATAGCAAATACTAATTTTATCCCCACCTCAAATCTTGGTATCTTCTGCCACGAGCCCACAAATTATGGTATTGTATAAAAACTACATAATTCCACTATTAAATCAAGAAATATCCACTTGGCCTGGTAATCCAAAGCCTTAAAAATTAGCAACGCAGTGGTGTGGTTAAATCGAACGAAAACACTATACTAATTGGATCATTAATTGTTTTTTTGAGAAAGTCGGATACAAACAAACATACATACGAATAGAGGACATAATTTTTTAATTCACTTGATTGACGCACATAGAAAAAATATTATAATATATATGTACATAGATTAAGATACCATATGCACCAATTTTAATAGATTAACAACTATTCTGACACTAAAAATTTAACGGTTTTTTTTATACTTCAAAACAAACATTAGAATCTAGTTAACACTATTAATACAAAAACCATTAATTACCAAAGTTTTGCAACGCATCCTTATCATAATAGACTATTTGCATACAATAGATTATTTAAAACCGACCGAAGCGCTGACGTTCCATTTTTTACGGTCAGACACACCCCTATGCTTAGTCACGTATTTAAAAAAATAAAAAATCTATGGCCGTAAATCGGTCATTATCTTTTTGTGATGTTAAATTGTTTACGGCCATATTGTTGTACGTCAATAAACAAAGATTAAAAGTGCAACACAAAAGATAGGATGTTATTGATATGTCAGGATTATAGCTAATTGCAACCGACAGCGCACATAGTAAATACTAATCGTTACCTACTGTATGGGCAAGGGTGCTTAACTATAATTCCTCTATCTAATACCCTCAAACACAAATAATAACGATAAATAAATAATCATTCCAATATTATAGACAGTGGCGGATTAACAAATTTGCCGCTAGTAGGCTAGTAGGCTAAATTTGCCGCCCCACTATATCTGCCGTCCTAGGCTCCAGCCTACTTAGCCTATTGGTAAATCCGCCACTGATTATAGATTCACCATGTACCTATCTAAAATTCACTATTATTTTTTTTATGGAATTTTCAAATTGTTTGAGTTTAAAGTTGAGAGATTGCCATTTTGCTCAACTGGCTAGAAATAATGCTGAAGATCGCGATGATATGATTTAATTGGTGGTTGGGCTTTGTGCAAGCCAGTCTGGGAAGGTACCACCAACTCATCAGATATTCTACCTTAGTACTTAATATTGTTGTGTACCGGTTTTGAAGGATGAGTGATCCATTGTTAATACAGATACAAGGGGCATAACATCTTAGTTCCCAAGGTTGGTGGCACATTGACGATATAAGGAATAGTTAATATTTCTTACAGCGTCATTGTCTATGGGTGATGGTGACCACTTACAACATAAAAAAAATGTGTTTTTGCCTATGTTTGCGCCTACTTGGTTACAAGAATATGTGTTACATAGTGAACTTGTCTCCTATGAGAATAGCACCGTGACTGGAGTCGGTCAGTTGTGCTATTACGATTACAGCATAGCGTAGCAAATTGTTGCTATCACATATTTGCTACGCATTGATACGTTGCAGCCGATCATCGATCAATCATCGGTGTTATAAAGTGTTATACAATTGCATAGGTCCGTAATACGGATTTAAGTATTTATAATTTCATTTGACATCAATCCGCGACAAATATATCATGTTAGCACCAGTTGCTAGTGTAGCACCGCACCGTTGGATGACATTATTTGTTTAAAGTTTTGGATTGGATAATTTTTCTAGATATAATTTAATGTGCTCACGTGCTATGCCAACACAGAGGAATTTGACAGGCCGAGCGCTTTTACCGAACTTATAACAGACACAAATAATATATTTTTTGAAAGATAGTGTTTTTTCGACTTGCTTCCATAAACATTACACTACCAGTTCGCTTGGAGTCTAGCGGAAATTTATGTAAACTAAAATTCCTACCATTCCATATGGTATGTATCTGTTATTTACAGAGAAAACTTTACTTAATGTAAATTTGAACATTATATGTATAAACGTTTTAAATTAAATCATAGTATAAAACTAAAAAAGAAAACTATCAACGCCATCTCTAAGCAAAGCTCTGCGTTAATTTCTATCTAGTTGAATATTTTGACTCATATTCAAAATTTCTGAACAGCGCCATCTATTAGCAATATGTCAAACTAATTATTTATTTTTTATTTTAACACTAGATGGCAGTTACTTATTTTACTTCAGTTCCGTAAAACTATTATAGATGTCGCTAACAACCAAATATTTTACTGCAATATTATATAGTAATTACGTCAAAGGCTGTTTAATTAAAAACATTCAATTAACATAATAAATTTAGTAGACTGTATGGATTATAAATAAAGGCAGGAAAAGGAAATTAGATATCATCCATAGTTGACCTTGACTAAATGGTTACACACCTATAACAATTAATTGACCATTATAGTGTCAAATTTCTCGCTGTTTAATGTTAAATGCTGAATGCACAGTACCCTTTGATACAATGCTTATCTATTACGAACATAGATCATATAACAAACGTTTTAAGATTTAATTAAAATCAACTATTAAATGAATCTGGAAATATAAAGGAAAGTAACAGCCTCTAAATTACCCACTGCTGGGCTAAAGCCCATGGAAGAGGAGCTTCCATTAAGGAGAGGGTTTTGGAAAATATTCCACCACGCTGTTCTAATGCGGGTTGGTGGAATACACGTGTGGCAGAATTTCTATGAAATTTGTCACATGCAGGTTTCCTCACGATGTTTTCCTTCACCGCTGAGCACGAGATGAATTATAAAGACAAATTAAGCACATGAATCAGCGGTGCTTGTCTAGGTTTGAGCCCGCAATCATCGGTTAAGATGCACGCGTTCTAACCACTGGGCCAACTCGGCTCACCTTTGTTCCGTACGATTTCTAAACTGGACCCATTTAGATGACTTAAATTTTATTCCACTGAATTACGTCCCCGGGTGTTCATAATTCGCTTTGAAGTTTTCCGGGAAAACTTATACTCCAATCAATTCAGATCGAGTTATGTTCTATAAATAAACGGTTTATTATTAAGGACCGAATTCGATTATTTAAAGGGCAACACTGGGTCATCTCATATGTATTTTGAAAATAAATATAAAGGCATCAAAATGACATACAAAATATTAAATGCTTTATATAATAAACTTTTTATTTGTCATATATAATACGAATAGGTTCCAAGATTTATCACTAACATCTCAGTAGATTTGTGTGAGATGCGTCGGCGCCGGTACTTAAGATCATTATCAGTGGTACGGTAACCATAAATACCATTTAAAGGGAGACTAGAATAATAATCTATATTGAAATATGAGTAGTTATCTTGCATTACTATATCTTGTCAATAATGGGGTCAAAACATGGTCATACATACACTTTATTCCAATTAAATCCTGTATATAAATACATAATATTAAGCATATATTAATTTTAACTACCATGCTTATTAAATTTGACATAACATTGTTAAATTAACGTCGTATATTGCTTTATAATACATAATTATTTATACTTTCCGAATATTATAGTACACTAGATTAAAGTACTGATAAGCGAAGTAATTTTTTTTTTTAAATAAAATGGTCGAAATGAAAACCATTAAGACATTCTTTTTTAGAGGTTTTGAGTTTGTTGTTTTAGAGTTTAGGGTAAACATGGTCACCCTTATCAGTCCTGACATGGCGCTCTGTACTTTTACCGTGGGAAAATTTGTTTTGTTTATATAATGTCGAATATAGATGTGTATTGGCGGGAAACTTACATTTAAACTTGTATTGGTAGCATCCTTTAAATGTACCAATCCCTTTTTTATCGATGGAAAAACGTGTCACATGTTTCCCCCACTTGAAAGTGGGAAGGGGGTATGTGGGACTTAAAGGTGCCCTGGTTGCCGAGATTGCCCCGGTACATGTGAATATCCACTGATAACCAGCGGTACCGTCTACGGCTGTTTACAGTCCGTTATTATTATTATTATATTATTATTATGACATCTTGAACCTAATTTTCTTCACCTACACTAATATATACTAATATCATAAATGCAGAAGTAACTATATCTGTCTATATGTAACTTTTGTACGGCTATAGTGCGGAGCCAAATTTGATGGAACTTAAGTATGAAGCAAGATTAAAGCCAAAGAAAATACATGGGGTATTTTTAAGCACGGTCACGAGAATCAACTAGTTGATTACAAAAATCTTTCATTACACTCAACCTTCGTCGACACTCGACACTCTTTAAAAGTAAAACTTACAAGCAACACCAAAATTTACCACAAAATGTCGTTAAAAAGAAACCAAATGTGATTTATATTTATATAGATTCTGAGTAATTCCATACACCTACGAAGCGAGTCGTAGATATATGACGTCACAACGGTACATATTATGTAAGGTAGCCATTGTCAAGGCTAAGGGCCTCAATGCGTGAGAATATTGTGTAGATCACCTTGGAAATTTAAACTATATTACGGAAGTCAGAAAATCTTTCATTTTTTATATATATAATATTTTAATATATTTTTTTTAATATGAGACAACATCACATACATTACTCTGATCCCAATGTAAGTAGCTGAAGCACTTGTGTTATGGAAATCAGAAGTAATGCAGTCTGGGTAGGTAGCACCCACTCATCAGTTATTCTACCGGTAAACAACAGTACTCAGTATTGTTGTGTTCCGGTTTGAAGGTTGAGTGAGCCAGTGTAACTACAGGCACAAGGGACATAACATCTTAGTTCCCAAGGTTGGTGGCACATTGACAATGTAAGTAATAGTTAACATTTCTTATAGCGTCTTTTCATTCTCGTCAGAATTTGATGTAATTTGGTATCAAGCTAATTTTAACTTCAAGAAAGGACATGAGCTTTTTTTGTCTAACACATGACAAACAATATCGTTCATTGTTAAAAGAAATGCCATACAATATCTGTCTAATAAACAAAAGTATGATTTAAAATAATTAGATTAATTCATTTCAAAATGACGTATACGACTTTCGGCTATAACCAAAAATGTTTTCGTCCCCGGGGTGCGTTTTCGTCGATTAAGTCGCTATTTCATTACAATCAAGCTCAATCTAACTTCCATTACTATAGCCAGTCAATCATTTCTATCCCCCAGCGCGCTCCCTCCATTCCTGGCATAACTGAGTAATGACAAGGGCCCTGTACTACAATTTGTGAGGTCCATCAATTTAATGGTCGAAAAATCTTAAAACTTTTCGTCTGTATATTCGTAACATCCGTCGCGTCAAAGAATAGTTGAACATATAATATGAAAATCAAATAAAAGGGTCAGATATGGTAATTTATAGTTATAATTGACCTTGTGATTGGTGGCGAAGGAAAACATTGTGAGGAAATTTGCACCTTCTTTTTGCAAATATGTATGTAATATCCGCAGAGTAAAATGCAAACGATGCCTTCTCTCCCTTCTTCTTCCCAAGAGGCCTTAGCCCAGCTGTGGGATGTTTGCTTTGATTAAAGTATTAATATGTCCATATGGTCAATTTTAGAAATCGTATTTTTTGAAAGAAAATATTTTATTTGTATATTCCCTATTCCCTGTATTATATATTAAGCATTCTACATACTCACACTTTCAGGTTTACATCTTGAAGGGTGTTTTTATAATATAATGTGTCTGTTTAAAATAGTTATGTTTAAAAATAGTTTTTATTATTATGTCATAAAAAAAGTTTATGTTATATGTCAATTTTCCTTTTGAATTATATTTAAAATGGAATTACTAGAATTTTCGTGCTGATTTTTGTTTTTCTACAATTGATTCACCTATGAATGTTGTATGCAGTAAATAAAACGAGTTTTTAAAAAGAGCATGGAATCTTTAATTTATACACATAGTATGAACAGAAAAATAGTGCAGTGTTGAACATTATGGTGCCGAAACCCGGGAAGAAATTCAGACTTGATGAAGATTGGACTTAAAACATCGTGCATTCAGTGAAAAACGGAACCTACGTTAAAATAAAGTGCGGTAAAAGACTAGAAGAATCTGTGCAATTGTGGGACTTAGAAAAATAGATTGTGTTCAACTGAGACTACGGATTTTAAAAAATGTGTTATTGATATTAATATAAAGACTGAATTACGTATTTTCAAGATTTCAAAATATAAATTAGTTGATATTGACAGTTCAGAAAATCAAATTATAAAATGGAGTCTACGATTTTAAAACAAGAAGATCAACTAGAAAATTTACAAAAAGCTTTTCGAAATTATAAAAAATCACCAAAAGAAAGGATTACACGGGCGTTCATAGAAACGAAGCTTGAACATATAGAAAAATTATATACAATATTTTTTGATCAACATGCGGAAATAATATCGAAAGTGACAGTCGCCGAAAAAATTAAATTAAATTATTTTAGAAATGAAATCTTTGATAAATATGATGAAGTTTATTTTGAATTTAAGGTAAAGTTAAAAGAAGATCTCGAGCAAATAACATCATCGATGTCAAGGAAAAATTCTTCAAATCAGTCGACGAATTTGTATGAAGTACGATTGCCGCAGATCAATTTGCCAACATTTTCAGGAGATTATGATGAATGGCAATCTTTCTATGATCTCTTCGTTTCGCTCATCCATGAAAATGGAAATTTAAGTGGAGTGCAAAAGCTGCATTATCTAAAGAGCAGTCTTTCGGGGGAACCTGCAAACCTTCTTAAAAATTTATCTACTACAGAAATTAATTATGGTGAAGCATGGAAAATGTTGATAAAGCGATACAACAATTTAAGATATAATACTAATGAGATTATGAAGAAGCTATTTTATCAAAGAAATGTTATCACTGATTCGGCGGTTAATTTGAAACAACTCTTGGATACCACTACGGCGTGCCTGAAATCGCTTAACAACTTAGGTGTAAACACTGAGAATTGGGACTTATTCATTAATTATTTAGTTGTGTCCAAGTTAGATCAAGAATCTCGCAAACAATGGGAAGTGCATGTTAGTCAAATTGAATCAGACGCCTTACCGATGTGGAAAGATTTATCAAAATTTCTAGAAACTCGCTTTAGAACATTAGAGATGATAAATCCATCAAAACAACTAATCAAGCAGAAATCATTTCATTCTACTTATGAGAGAAATGGAGATATTTCACATACAAATACCTGCACTATGTGTTCTGGATCACACATACTACACCATTGCGAGCAATTTGCAAATAAATCTCCTGAAGAAAGAATTGAGTTTGTGCAAGAAAAGAGATTGTGTTTTAATTGTTTGGGACGTAATCATACAGTTAAGTTTTGTCGCCAATCAACGTGTTGTCGACGTTGTGGAAAACGTCATCACTTTTTGTTGCACATTGAACGAAAACAAGACTTAAATCCTTACGAGTCGAAGGAGCTTAACATTGAAACTGAAACGGAAACTAAGATATCAACTCACTTTACACAGGAGAGACGCAGAGAAGTAATATTGGCCACAGCAGTGGTCAAAATCAAAACCAAAACTGGCTATTGTCAATTTGCACGTGCTCTTATAGATCAAGGTTCTGAGGCATCATTTATCAACGAAGCTACTGTTCAAGCTCTGGGTCTTGAACGGAAATCAGTTAATGGCCTTATAACAGGAGTGGGAGACGGGGAGACACATACAAAGAGTTCGGTTTCATTTATATTAGAGTCGAGATATCATTCGTTTACAATGCCAGTTGAAGCGTTCGTCTTGAGTACATTGACTTCGTTCTTACCAAATAATAGAACTTTAATCACGGACTGGCCAGAAATGGAGAATTTATTACTGGCAGATCCGCAATTTGGAGAGCCAAACAGAGTGGATCTTATTTTAGGTGTGGACATCCTTAGCGAAATCATCTTAGAGGGTCTTAAGAAACATCCATCGAAGTGTGGCCTTATTGCACAGAACACGCAATTAGGTTGGATCTTATCAGGACGTATCGGTAAGACTAATACATCAAATAGAATTATCAATCTCCACCTACAATTGGAAGAGGATCAGCTCTTAACCAAATTTTGGGAGATAGAAAGAGGACCAGAGAATGTAGTTAAGAAAATGACAAGAGATGAGAAAATTTGTGAAGAGTTTTTTGAAAAAACAACAAAAAGAGATGAAGAAGGACGGTACATAGTAAGGTTACCATTTAATGAAGAAGATCCACAGTGTTTTAAAGGTGAAACAAAAGAAATTGCTCTTAGAAGATTTAAACTACTCGAAAGAAAACTAATTAAAAATCCAGACTTATATGATGACTATAAAAAGGTGATAGAAGACTACATAATTCAACATCACATGATTAAGGTTTCGGATTCAGAGATGAACTCTAGAGTATTTTATCTTCCACATCACGCTGTGATAAGAGAAGATAAAGAAACTACCAAGGTTCGATGTGTTTTTGACGCTTCTTGTAAAGGATCTAACAACGTTTCATTGAATAGATGCTTTATCATAGGACCTAAGCTTCAACAAGATCTTAGACATATTTTAATGAGATGGAGACTTCATCCATACTGTGTTGTGGCTGATATTGTGCAAATGTACAGGCAGATTCGTGTACATGGTGATGATTCAGATTGTCTGAGAATTTTGTGGAGATTTGATCCGAACAAGCCCATAGAAACCTATAAACATGTAAGACTCCCATTTGGTACCTCATGCGCCCCATATTTAGCTGTAAAATGTCTACAACAACTAGCAAAAGATGAAAAGTCCAAGTACCCAATAGCAGCCAAGATAACTTTACAAGATTTTTATATGGATGACTTACTAACAGGTGGTGATGACGAAAATGAGATTATTGAGATTTACGATCAAATGAACAAATTGATGAAGGCTGGAGGCTTTTGTCTACAAAAGTGGTGCACAAATAGCGAGAATTTACTTAATCACATCAAAGCAGATAAAATAAGATCAAATCAAGCTGTAATTTTTAAAGAAAATAATATGATTAAAGTTTTAGGTATATGTTGGAATAAGAATACAGATAATTTTGAATACTTGCATCATGTACCTGAAGCAGATATGCCCATAACGAAAAGAAATGTATTATCGGATATCGCAAGATTATACGATCCATTGGGATGGATTGCGCCTGTCATTATTACAGCCAAGATTTACATGCAGAAGTTGTGGAAGTCTGGCTTAGCTTGGGATGATAATCTTACACCAGACTTGTTGAAAGAGTGGTTAGCGTTTCGATGTGATTTGGTTAACGTAAAAAGCATAATTATTCCAAGATGGTTGCAAGTAAAACGTGGCTATTACGTAGAACTTCACGCATTTGCAGATGCTTCGCAAGCTGCCTATGCTGCTGCAGTTTACATGAAAAGTAAGGATGTAAAAGGGAATATTAGAGTCCATCTAATCACGGCAAAAACTAGAGTCGCTCCAGTGGAGAAGGAAATATCCATCCCACGTCTTGAACTATGTGCAGCTCTTCTTGCAGCCCAATTAATTTTTGAAGTGTCGCAAGTTCTAAACATTCCAAAGGAACGATTACGAGCCTGGTCTGACTCTACCACAGTATTAGCATGGATAACCGGTGAACCAAGCCGTTGGACGACGTTCGTCAGTAATAGAGTGTCAGAAATATTGACTATTCTGAATAGAGATCAATGGAATCATGTCAATTCGAAGGAGAATCCTGCTGACTGTGCATCAAGAGGTATTCAAGCCGAAAATTTGAAGGATCTCAATTTGTGGTGGTTTGGCCCATCATGGCTCAAAGAGATAAATGAGTACGAAACATATAAATCCAGTGATTTTATAACAAACGAGGAACAAAGATCCATTAAGAATATGAGCGCAGTTGTTCAAATAAAGGATGAGGAATTTCTGTGGACGAAATTTTCGAATTTACAGAGACTATTGCGAGTGTTATCTTATTGTCGAAGAGTTCTGCTTTGGAAAATACCAAATAAGATAAGATTTCTACCAGAAAACATTACACCAGAAGAGAGGAACATAGTTTTACAAATTTGTATAAAAGACACCCAAAATTTTCATTTTAAGGATGATATTAATATGCTAAAGAATAATGGATATGTATCAAAATCTAGCAAATTACATACTCTTTGTCCTATTCTTGATGTCAATGGTGTCTTAAGAGTTGGTGGTCGCATTGAACATTCTCAAGCAAGTTTTGATACGAAACATTCTATTATTTTACCTGGTACTAGTCACCTCACAAAATTAATCATACAAGATGCTCATTTAAAACTCTTGCATGGTGGACCGCTGGCAATGCTGAATTATTTAAGGTCAAAGTTCTGGATATTAAGAGCAAGAGATAATGTTAAAAAATGTTACAGAAATTGTATTACGTGCCTCAGGTATTCACAACAAAAATCTCATCCATTTATGGGTCAACTACCATCAGTGAGACTGAAACCTGAGAGAGCATTTAAGTCTACGGGAGTAGATTTTACTGGCTTCATAAAATTGAGATTCGCGTCAGGTCGTGGTTCAAAATCTTATAAGGGCTATATATGTGTTTTTATATGTATGGTTACCCGCGCTGTCCACTTAGAAGCAGTTTCCAACCTGTCTACTGAAGGGTTTATAGCAGCCTTTCGAAGATTCGTGTCCAGAAGGGGCTATTGTAAGGATCTGTACAGCGATAATGGTACCAATTTTGTAGGTGCTGATAAAGAATTGAGAGAGATGTTTAATAAGGCTGTTTCTGACTTTTCTAAGGAAATAAAAACGTTGCTAGCAAATGAAGGAACTACGTGGCACTATATACCACCTCAAGCACCAAATTTTGGAGGGCTTTGGGAGGCTTGTGTTCGCTCTACAAAGTATCATCTCAAAAGAGTTATAGGTGACACTACTCTAACGTATGAAGAGCTTTCTACGTTACTAACGCAGATAGAGGCATGTTTGAATTCACGACCGTTGTGTCCATTGAGTGATAGTGACGTATTGCCACTAACTCCGGGTCATTTCCTTATTGGAGAACCATTAATAACAATTCCAGATGAAGATTACTCCAAAGTCAATATTACAGGTCTACAGCGATGGAAACTTGTACAAAAAATGTTAAATGATTTCTGGAAGAGATGGTCAGCTGAATATCTGATTACACTAAATCAACGGTATAAGTGGTCATCGAAGGGAGCTGAACCAGAGATTGGTGATATAGTAATTATCAGAGACGAAAATTTGCCACCCGCCAAGTGGCTACTTGGAAAAGTTGAGAAAAAGCACACGGGGAAGGACAACATCACTCGTGTTGTTACAGTTAAAACCAAGAGCGGTCTATTCAAAAGAGCGTGTAACAAACTTTGTTTTTTACCCATGAGTGAGTCTGTCAGTGATAATTAATTTTAGTTTTCTCATTGTGATTCAGAGTGTTAATATAAATTTATTTACTATAATTATTGTTATACTAGTTTAGTTTTACTGTGTCATGGTGGGCGGTCTTTATATTGTTTAACTTAATTTTATTTGTGAGTAATTTAAAAGAACAAGTTCTTGGTGGGCGGAATGTTTAAAATAGTTATGTTTAAAAATAGTTTTTATTATTATGTCATAAAAAAAGTTTATGTTATATGTCAATTTTCCTTTTGAATTATATTTAAAATGGAATTACTAGAATTTTCGTGCTGATTTTTGTTTTTCTACAATTGATTCACCTATGAATGTTGTATGCAGTAAATAAAACGAGTTTTTAAAAAGAGCATGGAATCTTTAATTTATACACATAGTATGAACAGAAAAATAGTGCAGTGTTGAACAGTGTCAATACTGGATAGAAAGGCGATGAAGAAAAATATCGTCAGGAAACCTTCCTCTTACGATATATTCTTCCAAAAGTTTATGTAATCCGCAGAGTATAATGCCAACGAGGCCTTCTCTCCCTTTCAGTCTTCATGGAGGCCTTAAGCCAATTGTGAGATATTTACAGGTTGTTACTTTTTACGTTTATAGCTTGCTTTGATCAAAATATAAATATAGATAACGTCAATTATTATAGAAATCGACTTTTTGGAAGATACTTTTTTTCTTACATATTAAACCTTCCACGTACTTTTACTTTTAGCTTTACACCTTCAGAAGTTTTTTAATATAGAATGTCTAATACTATATCGACAGTTCTCGGTAGCCTTTACAATGTATATAAAAAAATTAAAATCGATTAACAATCGATAAAAACATCGAGTGACAATTCACCGAATAAAAGACGCAAAATTTAATATAAATCTTTGGTATCGGATCTATACTTCTTCTTCTTCTATGTAATCTACATAACAGTGAATTCTGACACTGATTCTATACTGCATTTTGAGCTTAATAGTCATGTACATAAGAACTATTATCAAGTTTTCTTCATAGCTCAGAGGCTCTATAGTTACGCATTGTTTAATATTTCCCATTATTAAATTCGGGGCGTGACAAAAATGATTACGTGTGGATTAATCTTTTGGTTTTCCATGGCGTTTTTTAACAACGTTTGAAAAGATTAAGGCTTATTAAGTTTATTTTTAGAAATCGTCCTAAAAAATTTCAACGTAAATTGCGATTTTATTTTTGTTCGATATTTAAAATTCAATTATACCAGTTTTGTAACGGATATTATAAAATAGGTAGAGACTTACTGGTTTTTTTAGTCACAGTTTTATGCAGTGGTTACAATTCGTAGTGCCTAGCTCAGGCTTAGTTCCGGAAGAACCAACATAGTGAGCTTAAAAACAACCATGGTCAATTTTCTTTTTCAGGAAAAATTAAGTTAATTTTTAATTGATTTCTTCAGATAGATTCAGACATAATTTTTAATGTGTTGATGTTGCCAATGTCAAGGGAGGCTAGACAACTGTGAAATACATTAAATTGCGCAAAAACACACACACACTAAGTTTACGCACACAAGTGCATTCTCTAATCCCACACAGTTTGCATAATTTGAATAAACAGTAAACTCAACATTACTAGAAACTTCAATTTTAAAGGACTATGGATTTATGTGCTTTCTGAGACACGCCTATAACACACACACACTTTTAATTTCCAGTCTGAATAAAACTGAGAATTTTTCGACAGATAAATCTGATAACTTTCTATCGGTTAAATTTTGGGTTTGAATCCAGAACCTTGACTTAAGAAAGAGCAAGCCTTATATCTAGTCTAGATAAATCACGCTTAGCCTACACTTAAAGTTCTGATTCATCTTAATTATCTAGTAAATATAATATATCACTATTTTAATGCACCAAGAATGCTGCTATACCGAACTGACCACAGAAAATTACACACATACCAAAATTAAGCGATCACGGAGCTCACTGGCTGCTCATTTACAATAATTACCATTGAGCCCTTGCCCTATTTATTTCGGATCGACGCCGTGTGTTTCATAACATTTATAACAAACACTTCTAGGACAAATATTTTTTTGTATCTGATAGAATGTGTGTTGTTGATGTTGTCTGTATTTCTGTTGTTGTCTGCGCGGTGGAAATGGTAATTCTCCATATTCATTTCTCCACTTATGTTCTTTCGAAGATGATGCAACGGTCTTTTATCTCTCTTCTTTGAGAAGATTTGAAGCGTATTCCATGCTGCTTGGTTCTTTTAAAATGGAATAAGTAATAAGTTACATTCCTATCGGCTAAAATGTAGCTGGATATTTATTTAAGTGAATGTAAATACGTTTTCGTACTTGGAATAGTTGAAAATACATGGCAGGGTTTTAATTATTCCTTGTTTAACCAATAATGAACAAACGTTTATATATTAGTAAGTTAAACCGTGCGCAGATACAGGATTGAGGGGAGGGCAATCGGGGCCTGCCCTGGGGCCTCCACGAGAGACGACCCCCCACAATTGGTTCCGATGAATTATACAAAGTATAAATGTAATATTTTGATACACAGATATAGTCAAATTATAATATTACTAATTTTGCGGTGTTATTGTATTGAAAGTTCTTGATACAAAGCGTAAATAGATTATAAACAAACCATACTAACAGAAATGAAATTTTTAAAATGAATTTATCAAAAAGTAACTAGGGTCCCCCCCCCTTCTCTCCAGACCTCCAAATCCGTTCCTGGGCATCTCGCTTGACCAACTTATATAGTAAAAACTTTTCCGAACCGCGCTTCATCGTATTAGTTTTGTGTTAAAATATCTCTTGATTTATTAATATAAATTATAAAAATGTTTCGGTAATCTTTACGTGAAATTAACGTGTTTTCCGTTCATAATGTGATTAAATGAATTATATTCTGCCTTCGTTTCCTGCCGATCGCTTCTCTCGTCCCACGATCGTTTACCGTGTCGACTGTCGACATTACCATACATAACGGTAGGTAAAATTTTGCATGCATTCATCGAGATCGAGCTGTATGATGGTAACATGGCGTGTCTGACGACTGTCATAAACTAACACTAGAGATACCAGCCTAGCATTATGAATCCAAACCCTTATGTAAATAATTGTACATTATTTTTGGGGTATAGGGAATTTGGGAATGTGTTACCGCGGACGGGCAAAAAGGACATCTGATGGTTAGTTCCACTGCCAATAAACATGGAAACTAAGATATCCTGTCTTTTGGCTTAATCAAAGCATATAATAGAATTGGGTCACCTGTTTGTAATATTAAAATTACCACTTTTTACCAAATGCTACTTTCATTTTAGGTATATTTTATTTATGAAATAGTAGTAAGGTCACACTGCTATGTCCAAATACTGTAATACGGAAATTTTTTTTATAGTAAAATATGCAAACGGCACGGTTGATCATTTTAAGATGGCCCAATGGTTAGAACGCGTGCATCTTAACCGATGATTGCGAGTTCAAACCCAGGCAAGTACCACTATATATATGTGCTTAATTTGTGTTTACAATTCATCTCGTGCTCGGCGGTGAAGGAAAACATCGTGAGGAAACCTGCATGAGTCTAATTTGATCGAAATTCTGCCACATGTGCATTCCACTAATACACATTGGAACAGTGTGGTGGAGTATGTTCCAAACCCTGGCGTTAATGGAAGAGGAGGCCTTATCCCAGCGGTGGGAAATTTAGAGGCTGTTACTTTACTTTTCTCTTTACAGTTAATCTTTTTTATGACTGGAACACAACAATCCTAAGTATTGCTGCTTAACGTTAGTATATATGATGATAATACTACTCAATCGGGCTTGCACAAATTTCTATCACTTACAACTTATGCGGTCAAAATCGGTCAGGAGAACGTCAATTAAGTAATCCATATTCAAATGTAAAGTATGAAATGAATTAAAGATCGAAAATCATCATCCTCCTGCCCTTATGCCAATTTTACTTAAGGTCGGCGCAGCATTTCTTCTTCCATACTTTTCAGTCTGACGTCTTCTCACACGTAACATTCCAGCCATATCATCTTTCACACAATCCATCCATCGTTTTAGTCAGTGCCGGATTTAGAGGGGCGGCAAATTTAGCCTAAATTTTTTATTATCTTACAGAAATAAAAAAAAAACTTATAATTATATGTATACACATTACGTCTGTAATCCGTATAATCCGTTGAAAAAATAATCTTGTAACTGACAGAAATAGCACCTACTTTATAATCATACTAATAACGGGAAACAACCGATGTAATGAGGACGATAGAACACAAATCATAAAAGTTAAAGTAGGGGCGGCAAAAATTGAATAGCCTACTAGCCTAGTGATGGTAGATTCGTAAATCCACTGTTTTTGGTCGTCATCTTCTTCTATATCCATCCACATCCATGCTCAAGACTCGAACTAAATATCCTTATAAACACGATATATATCAATGAATATGTAAATTAAATTAGTTAAAGAGAAAATACTCAATGCAAAGGATATCATTGGCTAATCAGTTCAGACAATATAACGGAGTTTTATAGACATTAATATACATCTCGAGTGTGCTATTTATTTCAACTTAGTTGAAGCGGGCTTTCTTAATTGTTTCGTAATTTATGCGTGCCAGGAATGCGTGGCTAAAATCATCGAAGTTATTCGGATCTTTAAAATGATTAGTTAAATTGTGTATGTTGTGTAGCGTATTGAAAATTAATGGATAATATATAATATAATGATTAACTTGTTATGTTTCAAACATTTTTTTCAATTGGGAACACGCAATGTGTGACGCCAACAGATGAAAAAGACTCAATTATATTAATAATTTTCTTCTTCATTTGTCAATCAATTACCATTAGAAAATTGATTGACAAGTGGAGAAGAAAAAGATTTGAGGAAGGAGGAGAGAGATTTGTCTTTTCTTAATTTCGAAATGAAATGGTAGGAGTTACTTACGTTTTAAAATTTTAACGTTACGTTTTAAAAACCGATAAAAGTTTATTCAAAATCATTTTTGTGTTCTTTAATAAAATTGTGATAAGAACATAATTAACAAGTTAAAGAAGAAAAACTTGCTAACTTAAAATATTCAATTAAGGTTTATATGAGTTTGGATATGTCGTAACATTAATACGCCTTATCGTTGTTTAAACTCGATAGTAATTACAGAAGGTAATGGCGTACGTTCGGTACTTTAAAGCATATCATAACAAAACACCGTGGGAAGGCTCGAGCGGTATAACCTGAATTTCCTGTCTCCCTCACACTCGTAGCAACTCGTATACGTCTGTCTCTTTCGAATAAAATTCGTGACCATACGATTTGGCAACGAAATGCGAAAGTAAATACATATATTTTTTCTTCCCTGATCTCATTAACGAGTTCTGATTGTTTAAATGTATACAGGAACAAATGTTGATTTAATAAATCTTGAATAACGAGTTATAAGTCGCTTTTAATGCGCTTTACAGCGCTTTAATTGTCCTGTAAATGTTGTTTTAAATTCGACTTTTAGAACTGTGCAATAAGGCCTAATGGTTTGTATAACAAGATATTACTTAGTATTATGTTATGTGTATATTTATTTATACTATAGATATATGTAAAATTTCTCTAAAGGGATTTTTTAAAATTTTTTAAAATTTAAAATAAGCTTTATCTTATTTAAAATAGACAACGTAGAAACATTTCTGACATCAGTAATTGATGATTGAAAATAAATTTCTATAAAAAGGTTCCGACCACCGTTAAACCTCCTAGGAGGTGAATTGAAGAATCCTTTCGTAGTACCCACTCTTGCTTCATAACGTCTTCCTTTGCAAATTTTCATAATGTAACTTTCAGCCATTATTTTATTTGATTTTTATTTGTGCCAAGAGGGCACAGATTAAATTTCAAACACTAAGTACATCTGTCAATCACTTAAAAAAAAGTTAACCTAAGTAGTATGTATTATGTCTTACAAGTTGTATTTATACGAGTTAAATATTAATAAACAATACGTTTATAATAAAAATACCTAAGTATCATTTAAATAAATAAAAAAACAAGTAATTTTAGACAGCATAACTTTAAATCCAATATTTATTTCATATAATCTGTCTTGGGCTGAATAGTTTGTATCGTTTTACATAGAAGATATTCAATATATTAAAAAAATAATGCAACTCTATACCCGAAGTATTGAAGTTATGACGTCGATCTATATGTGTAGGTGTTTAACTGTTCGGTTTGTTGTATTAGTCACGATCTTCTTAGCCCACGGATTTTGCTCGCGTGGACTTTGGAGAAATGTATTGAGTTTATGAAATGGCCCTCGGATCTTTTAAAAACCTACTATGCTATCCTACAGTTACTGAATAATGTACCATCAGATGCAGTTAGTAGCTGAATCTTCACTCGTCACCCTGCTTTTTAATCCCTCAAGGGGTGTATTAAAAAAGTAGTCTATTGTATATGTGTCTGTATAGTAACAGTACTCAGTATTGTTGTGTTCCGGTTTGAAGGGTGAGTGAGCCAGTGTAACTACAGGCACAAGAGACGTAACATCTTAGTTCCCAAGGTTGGTGGCACATTGACGATATAAGGAATAATTAATATTTCATACATCGTCATTGGCTATGGGTGATGGTGACCACTTAACATCAGGTGGCCCATATGCTCGTCCGCCAACCTATACCATAAAAAACAACCCTGGGAGTTAAACTATATCCAGGAGGTTCTTCAAAGGTTTAAGTATGAAGATATAAGAGATAGAATTACTTTCGCACTTATGATATTCGTATTTTGACGTGTGATGTGTGACGTGTCACACGTGTGAACAAGATAATAGTATGTGTATTTATGTGTTTGTGTTCATTTAGAGTTAAAGGGTTCGGATTTATTTTTATTTTCTTGACTAAATCTTGACTTTCATGTGCCTAATTTGTTTTTATAATTAATTTCGTAGTTGGCGGTAAATGAAAACACCCCGAAGGATCCAGCGTGTGTTTAATTTCTATGAAATTCTGCTACAAGTGACTTCAGTAATCGATTTTGGAGAACCGTGGTGGATTATGCTTCTTCTCCTTAATGGGAGAGGAATGTTAGCCCAGTAGTGGGGCATAGTAAGGCATCTACAGGATGTCTTTTAAGTGCAGTACTTTAAGGGAATAAATGGGAGATCTACAGGCTTTTAATTTACTTCTAAGTCACGACAGCTTTTGTTTCAGGATATCGTATGACCTAAGACCTAATATGCTTAGAAATACAGTTGACTGCCGTACAGGATTATACAGTGTCGTTGATACCATTTGTCACGGGTTAACTTACTGATATTTAATGAGAGATTACAGAAGTATAAAAAAACGTAATATTACTTTAATTAGGAGAGTAGATAAGAAATATAACCTATAAAAATGTCTGCGTAAGTATAAATGACATGATCACTTAGTGAGCCGCTGTGGAATGGTTGCCTGAATAGGTTTAGGCCTAGGGCAGCACATTAGAGGGGCGGCAAATTTATAGTCACTTTTTTTATTAAATTATAGCCGTAACAATTGACGCCCTTCGGCCCTAATTTATATGTGTGACGGGTAAAACACGAATGTCTTATATAAATGAGTCATCAAGGTATCTGACTAATGCGTTCATGTCAACTATTAACCTATAATTAAGAATTTTAAGATTCTTACATTGATTCTACCTTTAATTATATATTACTAAATGAACCAGTTATAGCACACAAATCGTCATCCTCCATTTTACTTTAAAGTGACGACCTCCATGGTCGAGTGGTGTGTACACCGGTTTTCATGGGTACGCCACTCTCAGGTCCCGGGTTCGATTCCCGGCCGAGTCGATGTAGATTACTATTAGTTTTCTATGTTGTCTTGGGTCTGGGTGTTTGTGGTACCGTCGTTACTTCTGATTTCCATAACACAAGTGCTTCAGCTACTTACATTGAGATCAGAGTAATGTATGTGATGTTGTCTCATATTTATTTATTTATTTATTATTAAAGTGTAGCGAGTAGAAGTATCTGTCCCCAATTATTATGGAGATAATTTGATCTAAAAATTTCCAAACAGTTATTTAACGCGATAGTCGTTCCTCCCACGTGGTAATATTTATTGCTGTCTCACTTGTCTATTGTTTATCGACTTGTTTACGAACAACGATAAAAGGTTGGACAAGTTAAGAAATATATATTTGTGTACGTAATAAAGCAGTGGTGTTAGGGAAATCTTGATGTAATTCACATAACATACCTGGCTATCCTAATAAGGGTAAATAGTAAGGGTAAACATATAACTATAATTATTATTAAAATCATTAAATATAGACAAATATGAACTAAAAATAGCTACTGTATAAATCTTGACCGCGTGGAATGGTGTTAAGAATGTTAGCAGCATTTTCCCGTTGAATACCAATTCCGATCCTCAGTGCAAAAAACGAACCATCCCTCCTGTCACCAGTGGAGGCAATGAGGTGTTATACTTTTAATGAAGCTTTTTGCACCACTACTCCAAGGGCCAAGTGCGTTGTGATAAATGGGACAAAACAGTTATTTGACATAAGGCACGAATATTTAGATAACTTTTAGATTGAAAAACAAATACAAAATAATATCTTGAAATTCACAACTTTTCTCGGATACTAAAGTCATAATATATCTCTGTCTCTGTCTGTCTGTCTGCTATGATTTTTGATATGTAAACTTGAACCTCAATGAAGGTTATGTGCTATTTTTTAACACCTGATACCATATGACCAACCCTGAAACTCGATTGAAATAGTATTAATCTCATACTCGGCGGTAAATAATGACATAAGAGAAGAGTCTCCATCAATCGATTCAAATCTCAATGATTTTTTTATATTAAGTTCAAAGGTCTACAAAATTAAATGACAAACAAAAATTATATAAGATTTACATTTTCCATCACGTAGAAACGATATGTGTTCAATGTTTGTACCAATTCGCTTATTATATTTATTTATTGTTTGTTGAGATATTTAATCTATTGATTTTTTTTAAAACAATTTTTAATAAAGCTAAAGAGCGATCGGTAAAAATATCATAATATAGTCAATCGTTTATATAGTTAATTGATATAATTTAATACATTATGATTTTTTAATTATATCTTGTAATAATATGTATGTAATGTATATCAAAACGTTATTATATGTTATTTACTATGTTATTATGTAGAGCGTCAGACTCGTTGCCTTGAGAATACTATGTCCGTCATAGTGTTCTCAAGGCCACATCCGAGGCGGACCAGTTGAACTAGTAGTTTCATCTCAAGGGCTCCCGCAGACAATCAATTGAAAACATAACTTCAAGCAATTGAGAACATAAATAACTTTCAAAAAGACCAGTTTACAAAACCATTCTTCCAAATGGAATGACAATAAATAAAATCCAAATTCAAAAAATTTTTTTTTTCTATATTTGTTCATAGAGGTCAAGCGAAAAAGTATCTATTATAATAGTTGGAATCTATACGTCTTCGATAATTATTTATCGATATGTTAAACAGAATAATTTATAGGATGACACTATGGATGGTCGACTGTTTATTTTAAAGAATTGCTTTTTTATATAATTTAGTTTGTGTTAGAAGAAGAAAGTATCTTTTACACTGCTAAGTGGCTCGTATACTACGCGATAACTTGAAGCCTTTGGAATATAGCTTAATTGACTGTAGACCATATGGTACCTGTCAGTACCTAGTGTCTGATCTGTATATAGGATATCGTCGAACGAAGTGATCTGTTGATCGGAAGTCTATAGTCTGTGGAGGGCCCTACAGTTTAATTCGTTTAAAGTAAGTTAAGATTAAGTATGTTGTATTATAGTGTACACGGTATCATTGAGTACATCCATTATTTTTTATGGAAATTATCTTAAACTATATAATTATAAAATAGATATCTTGAACTATATATTATGTTAGACAGAGACAGCTACAGAAATAACAAAATTGTAAACCTGTCTATACATATTTTTTAAGTAGATGGACGAGCAAATGAGCCTGATAGTAAGTGATCACTACCACCCATAGACAATGGTGCTGTAAGAAATATTAACCATGCTTAACAACGCTAATAAGCCTATAATATAATATAACTTTTTTATTTTTATATTATAGGGGGCAAACGAGCAGGAGGCTCACCTGATGGAAAGTGATCACCACCGCCCATGGTTATCTGCAATACCGGGGCGCTTGCAGGAAGGAGTACGCTTTTTTCTTGAAGATTCCCAAATCGTATCGGTTCGGAAAAATCGCCGGCGAAAGCTGGTTCCACAGGCTGGTTGTGCGAGGTAGAAAATGTCTTGAATGACATTGTAAATAAACAACGGCGCTGTATGAAATATTAACCATCCTTAACATCGCATCTAACTTTGGGAACTGATGTTATGTCCCTTGTGCCTGTAGTTACACTGGCTCACTCACCATTCAAACCGTAACAAAACAATGCTGAATACTGCTTTTTAGCGGTAGAATATCTGATCAATTAGAGTACCCAGACCGGCGGAGATACTCTCACCATGTAAACAGTGACTTTCAAGTGTACCCTGTGCACATATTATGCGCACATAGTAATACTATTTAATGACGCATAATTTAAACGTAGTACAACAACATTTAAAAAGTTTTTAATATGTATGAATTAAAAAATATAAATACAATTATTTGTAGTAGAAAACCCTAATTCACAAAAAAGGAATATAAATTCGGTGTGATATTTTTTTTCCGTATATATTGTTATACTTATATATCTTGTTAATTGTAAACCCATTTTAACAGTTCTCTTTTTATCCGACCGGTTATATCTCAGGGTGGTCCTATTTTTATTGAAACCAAAAAAAACCGCACCTTATCGTCGAATAAGGGTAGAGAGCTAGTGGATTGACTTCTATGATGAACTTTTGTTATAAAATGAATTAAACATAGATATTTGTTCCATGGAAATTATACAATTTTTTTTCAACAGTTAAGATGGAAAACTGCAGCACTATGCAGTTTATATATGTTTTTATAATGAGTTTATGCCCTTTACATTAAGACAGAAGATATATTTCTGTAAGTTTATTTTTAAATCATCAGAATATTTTAACTAACACTACTATGCTTTTGCAGGCATTTCTATTAGATCAGAATCAAACTTAACAACTCTTAAACAGAAAACTAAAAACTTACTAAAAATAAATGTGTCTGTTTTCTTAATTATATTAGGTTCTACAGGTCAAAAATTTAATTCCTATCTTAAATAATATAATTAATTTAGTTGTTATATTTAAATAGCGGTATTTGCTCATCAAAGTTCATCTCGATAATTTTTTGATCGTTCACCATTAATACTGTCTAGCTTTAAGTTAAGAAGCCTTCTAAGCTGTAAAACGAAATACCTTTCCGGAATAACCGCGGAAGGAACGTCATTTGATGCGCACGATCAAATGGACAGCTTTATGCAAAAACAAGATGATAATCTATGGTTTAAAAAATACATAAAAAAAAGAAAAAATTAAAACATAATGGAAAATAAAAAAAACCTCAGTGGGCAACCATTGATTTACTGATAGCTAGCCCTATGAGGTAGCTGGTGCTACCGGTGAGGATCTGCCCGGGTAAGAAGAGTAACAATCTGTGCCCAATCTGACGTAAGGTCAGTCGGATTATGCCATTAAAAAAATCTAAATTTCATGATGATTATACAAACAGGGTTCAAAAATATTAATGACATACAAATACATAAATATCCATTTGAATATACGAACATGTCATATGAATTTTATTATTATTGGGATCTATAAATTTTGCCTAAAAAAGAGAAAAGCAATTCGTTTTGAAAGCAGGTAAAAATCATTTATTCAGCAGATCGACCTGACTCGTCTATTATTAAACAGAATCGCCTACGAATTCTTAGGAATAGGTAGTTTGATGGTCGACCAGAAACTTTATTACTTTTTTTTGGGGACAAATAGCAATGACTTTATTTATACAACTTTGAAATTTATGATACACAAAATTTTATTTCTAATTAAAAAAGTAATTGTATTTTTAGCCGCTGTATAAAACAAAGTCGCTTTCTCTGTCCCTATATCCCTATGTATGCTTAAATCTGTAAAACTATGCGACGGATTTTGATGTGGTTTTTTTAATAGATAGAGTGATTCGAGAGGAGGGTTTTTGTGTATAATACACGAACAATATAGTAAAGAAACACTGATAATTTTAGAAGTTTGTAATGTCATGTCGTTAATAAACAGATTCTGTAGTACTATAAAAATAGTGTAGTAATACTGATAGTATTGCAGTGCGAAACCGGGGCAGATTAATTTAAAAATCATCATTCGACCGTCGACGCCATTTGGTTTAAAATTTAAATATTATTTAATTTTAATTCCTGTACGCGCGTTGGATCTCTTTCGTCTATATCGTTCTTGTACAATAGAAGTTAAGTTTGTGCCGGTTAGCTGGCGATGGCGCGAAAACCGGCAGTGTGACCGCGTTCGGCCCGCAGTGCGCATGCGTTAACCGACTGACGTTATCCGTTGCTATGGTAACGCGATTTGTAATCAAATAAAGTATACACGGGATACAACAGACTATAAACTATTAGTTGGTGGTTGTGTTTTCTTCTTTTTGGCTTTTAAAAATTATGGTAAGTTTTTAAAATCAATTTTAAATATTATGGATGTAGTATTCGCTGATATAAATTGCGTTTCGAATTTTTTAATGATGTTATCGTCAGCTTTTATATTGTTACAAGTTACTTAATATTGTACATATAATATAATATTCCATATATGAATAATTGTAAGTATTTTGCAATAGTTTTTTAATATTATTAATCAATGGAAAAACTATTACGATTTAGAAAAACAAGAATATCAAAATATATACTATAAAAGTGACATTACAACTAATATATTAATTGATTAAGTATACAATTCTTATGACTAATTATATAGTGTGAGTGTAAAAAAAGCCTTTTATGTTCATTAAGTGAAAAGTGAGGACAAAACCTCGGTGTGAAGTAGGTATTTTATTTAATTAATAACAATATGACTCGAGAATAACCATGGCCTTTAAAATTATAGCACAGAACATGCAATAAAAACGAATTTTAGAAAAGAAAGAAATGTTTTTTGTCAAAAGAATTATTTGTTTATCTTGATATTATATTTATATATCTTTACTAATATTATAAATTTGATAGTTACTCTGTATGTCTGTCTGTCTGACGAACAAACCAATAAACCGATTTTGCTGAAATTTGGTATAAAGCCAATTTAAATTCCCAGAAAGGACGACGACGACCTCCATGGTTGAGTAGTGTGTACACCGGTTTTCATGGGTTCGCCACTCTGAGGTCCCGGGTTCGATCCCCGGCCGGGTCAATTCAGAAAATTCATCAGTTTTCTATGTTCTCTTGGGTCTGGGTGTTTGTTGTACTTCGTTACTTCTGATTTTACATAACACAAGTGCTTTAGCTACTTACATTGGTATCAGAGTAATGTATGTGATGTTGTCCAATATTTAAAAAAAAAGGACAGAGGCTACTTTTTTGCCGAACACATGACAACCTAAACCTAAAGAGTAGCGAAACCATGGGCGACTACTTTATATAAATTATAATGTAGAGTGCGTTTTATTTATACTTTTATGTGATTTTCCGCCAGCGTTCACTCAGAACTTACTAATAAGGAGTGACGTACCACTTAAGCGATTCAAATCAAATCAAATCAAAATAAACTTTATTCAAGTAGGCTTTTACAAGCACTTTTAAATCGTCATTTTGATTAATTCTCAAAAAAGACAAATTCACTTACATGAGAACATTATGATAAATGTAACAATAACAAAATATATATTAATTATAATTCATTTTACAATTAAATGAAGTTAAGATTTATGAGACAACCTCAAATCGTCGCATAATCACAACATGACATATTAATATATACATCTATGAAGTATATAAAGCACGAAACGTCTAACTGTATAAACTACTAAATATATATAAACAACAATAACAACAACAACAGCCTGTAAATTTCCCACTGGCCTCCTCTCCTTTTGAGGAGAAGGTTTCGAACATATTCCACCAACACTTATACCTACATACATAAACATATCCACAAGATGTAGCGCGTTTTGAAAAATGGTACTAATATAATTACATGAGCAATCAGGATAACTTTTGACAGTGATGCTTATATTAGACTACATGTGCCCGCGACTTTGAGCGCATTTGACTTTAATAAAAAAGCTATTGTTGTAGCCTATGTTACTCCTTATCACCTCTGCTATCTGCCAGTGAAAGTCCTGACATGGGTCCAGCCATTCCAAAGAGTAGCTATTTCCAACAAACGGAAAGACAGATGAACAGACAAAAATTGTAAAAACGTATGCATTTTGTCAAAAGCAGTTATTTTAATATTAGAAACAGACACTCACATTTTGTTATATGTTTAAAAGATTGAGATAATTTTCTATGTAAGTATTAACGTCCGTTACAATTACTAAAAATTTTATAGAAACTCTGTCTGTACCGAGTAAAGTAACTAACTCTATCGGTATACTCAAGGAAAACATTGTTTTTTTTTTAAATATCTTACATCTGATAACCAATTCTTAAAACTTGAACGAAACCGCGGGCGACATCCAATGAGTGTTTTACAATATATTGCAGCTGCACTAAGTAACTTTAATGAAACTTCTACCTTACAAACTTTTTTGCGGGTAACGTACTATATTTTTTAAGAAATATTTAATTGTTAACTTGTTTTTAAGTATCTTTTAAAGTTCACAATAATCCTTTTTATTCTTTTTACTCATTACGAGATTGTCTTGTAGGATCATACTTTAATTGTTCAATTTACAATTGCGATTCAACGGGGAAATGCTGTTAGCATTCTTGCCACCATTCCACGCGGTCAAGATTTATACAGTAACTAGTTTTAGTTCATATTTGTATATATATATTTAAGCATTTAATGTTGTTAATTCTTATGTTAATAAACTGTATATACAATACAATATGGCGGAACCAGAATAAACAATATGGCAAACGTAATCCGCCATATTGCCATATAGCGATTGATCTAAATATCATTGACGGTTATGTTGTTCTAGTTATTTAATTACATCACAAAGCTATTATCTAGTTTATTTTTATACATATAAGTGGTTTATTACGGTCGAGATACCGAGGTAGTTCGCAAAGTCGCCACGGTCTCGCACTTGACCGGTTTCCTATATCCTTGAACTCGGCTTGCTCGCTTTAAACAAACACCACAACTATAAATTAGATTTTCTTGGATTCAACATTATTAAATCACTGTTAATGTTATATATGTTATTTACTGTTCGAAGGTAATCGAGGCTTTGTACGACCCGGTTTTATCGTATGTATTTACTAGTTGACACTTTTATTTATATATCACAATGATGTTGTAGTAAACAGATATGTTATTAACGCGCAAAAAGTGAAGACTAGAAAACGTCCTAATTGAGACGTTTGTCTTTAGTTGTTTTACGTAGTAATACATTACAATACATCATAATTACGTAGTAATACGTTTTGCGTAATTAAAACATCTAGTTATACCTTTTACTTATTGTTTTTATCAAGCTATCCTTTTTACTTTTGACGAAATGTAAAAATAAACTAAAATAAACGGCGGCCCCGGCGCGGCACACTTTTTCTGTTGTTTAGTATGGATATAACATATCTGTTTATTAGAATATCATTGATATATCACGATTATAAACGCAGTGAAAACTGTTTTAATTTTATGGACAAATTAAAAAACATCCATATTGTTATTTGTAATAGGTTTGTTTTGCGTATAATGTAAACTGTACCCTTTGAAATACAGAGTATGATTGCTTTGTTTGTGTACTAAATATTAGTAGAAATCAGTCATTGTAATTGGCAAAAGAAAAGACTTAATCTAATTTATGCCAACCATTTGGTAATTACCGGCAGCATGTGTAGGTACTAGGTATTTTATATTGTATGCATCAAAGAAATAATTCTATAAGGAAAGCAAATACAGCTATTCTATGAGATTGCATTGTTTGAAGCACAAGTTTTGGTCACACAAATCTTTAAATTTCACTACACTACGCCAAGTGGAACTATTATTATAATCTCGAAACTCCCCGCAGAACTCAATGGTGAAATGTCAGAAAGGTGCTATACGACATTTATAATCTGTATTATTATTATAAATATCAAAGTAACTCTGTTTGTCTGTCTGATGAGCGCCAGATCTCTATGATGAAGAAAACTTGAACTCTAAGAAAGGACATAGCCTACTTTTTGCCTAACATATAAGCATCCTTTAAAACAACACGGGTGATAACTAGTACAATATAATTATTATAACATTTAAAGGATACAGGCAGTAAAATAGGTTATCATTGCGGTTTCAACGTTACACGAGTCAGTTGCGAGAACAGTTCTTATAAAATAGCACCATATGTACAGTCGGGGTAGGAAAAAGTTCGTCACCTTAAGATCTATTTTCGTGTGCTCATTATGAGCGATAATCTGCTCTACCGATCGAGAGTGACATATTGCGTTGCAATTATTTGATGTTTAGATTCAAAAGGTACTAAGAGTTTAATGCTTGATAAAGTAATCAATTTCAAAACTAACGAAGGTTTTCTTACTCTGACTGTGCATAGCTACGTGTAATATTTAACGAGACTCCTTGCATAGCATAATTCTTATTTAAACACTAAATTGAAGTCTGAAAAAAATACAGGAAGCTTAAATTTGAATCGCAATTTACAATAAATACTCCGATTACCAACGTATTCGTCGTAGTTTATTTGTAAACAAAAACTACTGACTTTAAAAAGGTCACACTATTGTAAGTATTATATTTTTCCATGTTTTTAGAGCATACAAGCGAATTAATCTCAGAATAAGCCGTAAGCAGTAATCAGTACACACTGCACATGTTAAAACAGTACTTTACGTTTAATTTACCTACTTTTTTATGATAAATTTAAACGAATTATTAACCGCAAAGTTCCGCTCAGTAAACAAGTGACTGGATCTTTCGTATCCTTGAACTTCGCAGAACGCCATATTTGTACAAAAAAATGCATCAGGGCCCACACGCGGGGTCCGTCGCTTTTATTTCGGTGAATTAAATTTTCGTCAACTTGAGTGTAATTACTAAAGTAAATGTAGTGTATGTACTTATTTTTAATTTATAAGATAAAAATCGAATTCTTAATTTTGAAATAAGAACACAAGTTTTTTTATTTTTTAATAACTATGGCACAGAATAGGGCAACAGTATTAAAAGTTAAGGTGTCACAACGTCAACGAAAAGGTAACCCAAGTTTAAGACTAATTGATAATATAAATAAATTAAAAATAATTTTACGAAGTGGATTTCAGCTAAAATAATTAAATTTCAAATCTACATATTAAAATAAAATGACTTCTAACATACGAGTAAAATTAAGACATTAAAAAATAACGTTACCTGTTATTCTGTTAGATCTGGTTAATACGTTAAAAACAGACTTACGTTGATTTATTATCGTTTTTATGTTGGTGCTCATATTGATTATTAATAATATAATTAGTTTTTGCAGTCATTTAATTTTACTTTCGATTATTTCACGATCGACACGGAAGCTTGTTTGTTACAGAATAGCTGTATCTAATTCAATCATTATTAATTTTAAGCGAAAATACAGCGAGAAAAAAATAATTGAAAAGGAATAAATTAAACCTTTTTATTTAACTTAGTTGAACTTCAAACTTATGGCATTGACCATACCGATACTAAGTATTTGTCAAAACGAATATTTGAAAGTCTCAATATAAATATATCCCATCAAAAACATAAATGATATGAATATATGTAATGAGAGCCAAGTTCAATATATTAATATAGGCCTTGATTGTTGACTTTCAACCACAAAAGAGTGGGATCTAAATGGGTGCCAAGTTCAATGGTTAGTCCTGAAATTTATTTATGTACACAAAATGTCTAGATACATTTTTACAGAAGTATTGGTTAAACATATCGGCATATTTATATATCCACGTCTGTTGAGTTACTTTTTCTGTTTCCCTATATAACGAGGTATAGTCAATTCAGTACCTAAATTGTTTTTAATTTTTTTTTAATCTAATAAACTCCCGACTGGAACTTCATACGGTATGCTGTCTAATAAAACGGTATGATCTTACTACCATACTAATGTGACAAAGAGGTAAAATTTGTTTGTTTGTAGGTAAGGGTCCAGAACTAATGATCCAATTATAATTTACTTTTCACTATTACAAAGCTACACTATTCCAGAGTGCTAAAGTTATCAATGATATTTATATAATGTCATTTGATTTATTAATAAATTGCCAGAATAGAAATAAAATATCTAATAAAATTGTCTATGAAAATTGTCTTGTCTGCGTACCATAGATTTTGTTCTCTTTCTATTAGCTCAAAGCCTGTACGTCTTCAGCCTTTGTAAGAATTTGCAGAACGCAGACAAAGAACCTGTTTCTAGCATATCTTTGAGACCCATTCAAATGTTGTTTTTTTTTCTTATGTCTTGAATAAAGCAATAGATAGTCGAGGAATTTCAAATTATCATATCGTCTGGAATGCTACTTTCGACAAAAGAAAAAATAATTAATTCTTATAGCTTACCGATAACATTGACAAATGAATAAAGAATAGTTCCATACAGTAGTGGTATTACAAGTTTTTGTAGTATAAAAAGGATGCGTCTTTGGCTTACAAATTTATTTAAAAAAAAAAAAACTAAATAAAATCACGTCAGTTTTTACTGTTATATAAAGTTTTAAATGGAATGCAAGCGTGTATTTAGTAGTTCTTTTTTCAAATGATTAACAAATTTTTTTTTGTTTATTATAAAAAAATCTAATTCGGTATTGAACATGTCGCAAGCTAATTTTCGCAATCTAAAGATACATATCATACAGGTCAAATTGTGTTATATTTATAACAAATGCGAAAAGAGGTTTTATTATGTTCTACCTTTTTTCTAAATCTTGTGTACATTTCTGACCATAACATATTACATTCGATATAATTGTATTGTAATTAAAATTTACTTTAGATACATGCAATACTTAAATGTCAAACATATTTTTGGTTTATGAAAATATGACCTAAATATTCTTTCAAATGTCGTGTTTGTTCAAATGTTTTCGAACAAACATATATTCTATGCAAAACAATTCTATGTAGCTCGTGCGATAAATTATAAAAAAATAAAATATACTTTATTACGATATTAAAAAACAAAAAGGCCTACAACCTTATTAATAATAGTATAGTATTAATAGGTTATTTATTTTTACATTAAACAGGTAAATAATAAAGAGCTTGAATGGTGGCTAATTTCACTCTTTTTATCCGCACCCTTAAAATGCCACCTTTAGTCCTGCGCGTGTTTGTGGCAAGCGTGTCGTTTCATTTCAGTTATTTGGATCAAGGTCTGCAATATTAGTTCAACAGAACGAGTTCTTAAAAACAAAACAAAAGACATATTGTATTTTAGTGGAGTTTGAACACGAAGGAGTGTTAGAAATTTTATATCAGAACGTAATGTTTTCAATGACAAATTCGAGGCGGGGCAGTAAAGTAAAAAAAAAGTAAAGTAACAGCCTGTAAATTTCCCACTGCTGGGATAAGGCCTCCTCTCTCATTAAGGAGAAGGTTTGGAACGTATTCCACCACGATGTTCCAATGCGGGTTGGTGGAATGTACATGTGTTCCTTCACCGCACGAGATGAATTATAAACACAAATTAAACACATATGTGTGTACACTATATAGTGATGCTTGCCTGGGTTTGAACCCGCAATCAACGGTTAGGATGCACGCGTTCTAACCACTGGGCCATCTCAGCTGGGCGTTGCAGTAGTGGAAAAAAATTGAACTTGACTTCGATCAAGTTACGAGTGATATATGCATATGAAATCCTTATTTATGACACTATCGAATGGTGTGGAATGTTCTATTTTCAAAATTGTTTTCTTTGATATTGAAATATACATCCAATATTCACTATGAACAAAAAAAAGTGTGAAAACAAGAAAACCGAGGAAGTTATAATACCTAGTTACATATACAGTGTACTTTAGATATCGAAAATGTAATTATTAATGATATATAAATAATTAAACTGTTATTCAAGTATATATAACATGTGAATAGCATTTTCGATGTGTCTCTCACGGTCCCTGTGGCGCAGAGGATAGCGCGTTGGACTTCTAATCCAAAGGTCGTGGGTTCGATCCCCACCAGGGATGTCTCATAAAATCTTTTTATTTTTTATTTTCATTATTAAAATTAAGTTTTATTTATTTTTTAGTATTATAAATTTTAACAACGAAGCAAATTTTATTTTTACATTTGCATTTTATACAATTATTTTACTAACTTGGTAACGAAATTCATCCATATAATTTTTTTAGATTGCGCATTACAATTATGTGTATTTCGTCGCAATAACATTTTAAAGGCATTTCAACTATCAATATATAAAAAAAACCGCTCCAAACAGGTTTCATACCGCCGATACATTAATCGAATACCAATAACATATTAAATTGTTGTCCTGGCTACGCGGCAAACTCTTGAATCTTGACATTGATTCGAAATTCGAACACCATCGTATCCAACATGGCCGTCTTGTTTATCGACATGGCGTCTCTCGGTCAGTCGGTCAATAAGTTCATACATCTTATTAGTGCTATAAAAACGTCGGTATGTCTGCTTTCTGTAACGTTGAATTACATTTTATAAGAAACGGGATAAAATACTATTTAATAGGGTCAGTGGGTAATGGTTACGAGCTCTTTTGTTTTTTACACCATTATATGCAAAAGGGCTTAAGAGTATTAACGTGTTTTTCATCAGACAATATTTATTGAACTACATTTCATAACATGCAACTATTTCTTATATAGATAATGTTATATTCATGAATATTGATGCTACATTTTTTTCGTCTTGCAATACTGCTATTACAATATTTGAAAGTGTTCCCATATATGTTGCATAAAATGAAAACAAATCACAATAATAATACAATGAAAACTTCACTAAACAACTCCATAGCAATAAGGAATCAAAATATAACAATAACTATATGCAATTAAAACATTAAAATACACATGAATATATAAACAATCTCTATCAGACAGACTCTAAATAATTCAAATCAACATTATCGGCTAATGTGAATTACACAGCCATTAATGTTTTGTATGTGAAACCAACTCCGTAGCATTTTTCTAATTTAAATACATCATTTATCAATACAAACTTAATTTGCCGTTCGTTTTATATAGGACCTATTTTCTTAAGATGTTATATAGTACCGATCGCATTTCTGTCTGATTAGACCAATTTTTTTTTCGTTGTCCAGGCAATTGTAGCAGTTTTGTGAGCTTGTATTGCCAGATGAATAAAATAAATAAAAAAGTCATTAATAAGTCAGTTCGATATATATCGTATATATCGAACTGACTTATTAATGACTTTTTTATTTATTTTATTCCTTACCTCATTGTCGATTTTACCCCAATGCTCAATACATACTTTATTGACATAATAAGGAAAAATTAAGCAAATACAAAATGTTCGCAACCCTCCAAAATGTTTGTTTACACGTCAATAAAAACAAATACGGCACATACATATTCGTGTTTTGTCCAAATTTGTATAAAAGTATACTTTTGTGTTTATTCATTTGATAATTGGACAATGTAAATTTGAGTTATTGAAAAGTTGAGTCGTTTTGAAAATTGATTCTACAAATAAGCCTTCTAATAGAACACACAAAATAACACTTACTCGAGTACTTCGATAGTGACGTCATGTTATTAATGACGTAATTCTTATTTTACGTGTAGACTCCATAATTTCTCGTCCAGAGAATTGGTATTAGGACAGAAAACGATGCCAGCATTCTTGCTACCAGTCCTGACACTATTTGTAAAATTTAAATACTTTCAATATAATACTATATTGCTATTTCTTTTTCTATTTCTTTCGTGTAGATTGCCACAAGTATAGACAATTTATCTATAAATATGACAATTTCCCTTTGCGTGTTTCATTTATTATATACTAACAAAGAGGCTTTATATAATGTTAAAATTAATAATATTACAAAGATCTGTTTATATAGTTATTTGAATTGTAGATTGTTTTTTTTTCTAATTACACTTGAAAAAGTATAATAAAAAAATTGTTGTAATGTTCTTTCCGTAATAAGTAAACGTTGTTATAAATATTGTATACTTACGGTTTATAAATAGATTTAACAAACAATTTTTTTCCATTGTTATTGTTCAAGGCCTGTTCGTAAATATGTTATCTTGAATCAACGATAAAAGTAAAACATAAAACAATCTGTCGATATCCATAGCTCATGGTTTCATTCATCAACTTTAAAATAAGTAAATGAATATTTTATTATATATTTTTACTTTTTTTTGTTTTGGTTTTTCAATGACTACGAGCGAGGATGGTGGTCCATCAGGCGTCCTATTTGCAATTTGCTTGTAAACAATGCCCTTAAAAATAATAGTAAAATATTTTTTCTTCTAGAATTAACTCGCTCAACTAATTAACTGGTTTTTATATAAAAACAATTAAACTAAACATGGTTTTATCGTATCAATACTGTGTAATTGAAGCGAAACTTTTATATTATTCATATAATAAAGGGTAATGTATTTCGCATTATCTCTAAATATATAATTTTTGCATGAATGCTTTCTTCTTTCAAAATGACAAATCCAACGAAACTAACATGGAAATAACCGGCATTACAAATGAAACGGTATTTAATAATGATCGACCGAGACAAAGGAAACAATTTTAATGCCGAGCATTAAAACCTTCTTGCTTTATTAAAAATACCGATGACGTAAATAATATGACAAAACAAAAATCGTCATTTGAATATTTTCTCCTTGAGTGTACTATTGCTCAACAGACGTTTGCTGTACGTGCAAACACTTTGTATTGCCTGTTATATCCTAAGGTCGTACTTGTATTATTGATTCGACCTCCAAGACTGTGAAGTGTGACTGACAAATAGAAAACATTCTATTTTTAAAATTCAATTACACTTTTTAAATTAACTTTCTTTGATTTGTCTGTGTAACGTAGCAAAGGCAGGACGAATTAGTGCCTAGTGGACCAAAGTTTTAATAAGAAATTTTAAGTACGTTGCATCTAATAATAATTTTCTTTTATTATTGTTTGTTTGTATGTTACTAATTCGAACCTAAATTCCTTAACCAATATTGACACATGACAAATTCCTAGTGTGATTCATGAGTCAGGCTATGACGTCATAATTGATATGATACTCATTGTAGTTGCAAAATTTATTTTAAGAATTGTTCATTATTTTTTCTCAGATTAAAAACCTTATACTGTCGTCAAAATTCGAAGCATATCTAAAGTATTCTATAACATCTATGTGACACAAATGAAATGGTAACAAATTCTAGAACGTGCGTTCAAGGTCAGTGCAGCCGGTTCCGTTACGTGCTCACGCGCATCCTATCCAGTGTCCATTACCTGTGTTTGAGACATAATCTACCCTTTTTACTTACATATAAAACTGTTTTATATTTTACTAGCGAACCGCCCCGGCTTCGCACGGGTCCAATACTGATACTAAATGTCCTCCAGTATTTGTTTATTGACGACATCATATTAGAAACTTCTTAAATTATCAGTGATTTATAGCTATATTGTCCATGTATTATTTACAAAAACCTTCCTCTCGAATCAGTTTAACTATTATAAAAAAACCGCATCAAGATCCGTTGTGTAGTTTTAAAGATTTAAGCGTACAAAGGATATAGGGACAGAGAGAGCGACTTTGTTTTATACTATGTTGTGAAACATATCAAAAATATAAAAATAACTATAGTACCCGTTATGCAAAAGTTGGTTTCGTATATCAAACTCATAGATTTTAACCGAAGATAATGGATTCTTATTCGGCCAAGCACGACTAAGTTCACAGATAATTAATTTGTTTGTTAATCACGTCGCGTTTAGCGTGAAGAAAAACATCGTAAGCGAACTTAATTTAGGAATTCCAAATTGCATTGGAGCAGCGCTCTGGATTATATTCCGAATATGCTTTTCAATGATGACTTTAATAAGCAGTGGAATATTTTTGGGTCTATTACTTATTACTATTACCCTAAAGACATTATAAAGTGGTGATCGTTAGGTTAGTTACTCATCAGATATTATTTCATCACAAACAGCAAAAAGTATTATTTTGTTTTGGTTTGAAGGAAAAGGGAGGTGAATGTTGGCGACTTAATTTATAGCTAATATTTCTTACAGGGCTAATTTCTAAAGGCAGTAATGGCGCTTCGGAGGCCAATTTGCTGGTTTGCCTAAAAATAATATGTGAAGGTACTTGCATATGATTTGATGGACGCTCTTTACGCGTTGCTATATAGCTTATAAACTTTCTAAATAAACGGGTCAGCTAATTATATTCGAATTAAACTAGTACTTCCTGAGATTGGGTCCTTCAAATATACAAAACCTTTAACTTTTTATATCAATACAAAGATTGTTATGCAATGTCCCTTAAAGAGGTTTCAACCATCAAAACCAAAAAGATAAATGTACCTAATCTGTACAACAAAATCAACGGCCTGTAAATGCGGTGCTTGCCTGGATTTGAACCCGCAATCATCGGTTAAGATGCGCGCGTTCTAACCACTGGCCCAACTCACCTCAAGATGTTTAGAATCCATACTAATAACTGCGAAAGTTGCCTGTTTCTCTTTCACGGTCAAATCACTGAATCGAATTATGAAATTTGTTTTGAAGCAAGCTTGAAATCCGAGAAAGGACACAGGTGAAATACGAGCGGAGTGAAGACTTCTTTTTATGCTGTTAAGAGAAGTAGATGCCAGTTATCGTACGAGTTTTAGCATCGATTGGAATTATGAACAACGTTGAAAGCACATCACTAATTTATAGCAAGAAGTGCCTATACAGTTTTCTTTCCTGGTCAGGCAAATTGACTCTACAAATAGTAATTTTATACGTCTACATAAAAACATTTGGAAACTAAAACATATTAAACCTACTACCGCTAAATAACAGTACTCAGTATTGTTGTGTTCCGGTTTGAAGGGTGAGTGAGCCAGTGTAACTACAGGCACAAGGAACATACCATCTTAGTTCCCAAGGTTGATGGCGCATTGACGATGTAAGGAATAGTTAATATTTCTTACAGCTTGATTGTCTATGGGTGATTGTGACCACTTACCATGGTGGCATATGCTCGTCCGCCAACCTATACCAAATAAAAAAAAAAACATACAGTCTTCCTTGATCCGACATAAGGTAATACATAGCACCAATAAATTTATTCATATTAATGTTTGAGTCATACATTTCTATGACAAAATTGTATGTATGTATGTATGTATATGTTTGGATGTACAATATTATTTTTAACACACACGTATCGTTTAAAACATTCAAAGTTATCTCTTAACAGATAATACGATTGATTACAAGTGATCAATGAATGAATTCGCACTTACTCGATCAGTTGATAAGGCTGTTGTGTAGCAATTGGCAGTTTTAACACAAATTTATTTTCACGTTCCTTTAATTGCTACTGTGTATTTGGTTTTTAATGTTGGTGGTGGTACACAGCTGGTATTATTGAGTGATATCAGTGAACTGAAATAATCTTGTAAGTATACAAGTCTTAGAAAGTAATATTGATGTACGACAAAATAAAGATGTTTACATTTATTTATTATGACACAAATATGATGCTTATCTCATTTCTGTATTAAATATCCCAAAGATGGGCAAATACGACCTATATTCGAACAGTGTGTACACCGTTTTCATGGGTCCTGGAATAGGAATCGATGAAAAAAAATTGTATTCGTTCTTTATGTTGTCTGAGGTCTGGTTTATGGTACCGTCGTTGCTTCTGATTTTCCATAGCACAAGTGCTTTAGATACTTACATTGGGATAAGAGTATGTGATGTTGTCCAATATTTAGTATTAATTTGTGAAAACACATATGGAAAGTTCTTAGTGTTTTCCCGGTTATACAATCGTGACCTATTTACCTACACGTGTTCACATATTCACGTGGGACAACTCGGTTTATTGTTTGATTAAATAAGTTTGGAATAGTTGCCTACTTAGGTACATATATAACAGGGTTGTTGGGAATTCGACGTTTTCCCGTTAGGTGATATCGTTTCACATTTTTAAATTTGGACCGATAATTATAGTTTGACGGGTCATTATTATTATTTAAATATTGACAAGTATTCAATGTTTAATCGTTTTTATAAATCAGAAGGACAAAAATAAAAGTAAAGTAGTAAAGTAACAGCCTGTAAATTTCCCACTGCTGGGATAAGGCTTCCTCTTCCATTAAGGAGAGGGCTTGAAACATATTCCACCACGCTGTTCCAATGCGGGTTGGTGGAATGCACATGTGGCAGAATTTCGATGAAATTAGACACATGCAGGTTTGCTCACGATGTTTTCCTTTACCGCCGAGCACGAGATGTATTATAAACACAAATTAAGCAAATAAATATAGTGGTGCTTGCCTGGGTTTGAACCCGCAATCATCGGTTAAGATGCACGCGTTCTAACCACTGGGCTATCTCAGCTCATCAGTCAGTGGAAATCAGGACAAATAGATTTAAATTGATACTTTTTTTTAATTACTTTTTGAAGTTGCATTTTTGACATAAGTATTTGAAAAAATCTAAAAAACTTGTTAACTCAAAAATGATGGTACTTTTATACTATACAAATGGGGATTAATATTATTGCAAATAATCACTCTTATCATCTCCTAACGGGAATACGTCGGATTACCGTCGTGCGCGTTTGAATTTAACAAAAAGTTATTGCTGTAGTCTAAGTTACTTCTCTTATAACATTAGCTATCTGCCAGTGAAAATCACGTCGAATATGGTCCAGCCGTTCCAGAGATTAGCTCGAACAAACACTTACAGACAAGATACAAAAATAAAAATGTTAGGAATAATTTTAGTCATTCTTTTAGTAAAGCTAAATATATTATAATTCAGTTAACGTCATTAAGCAACTTCAATTCTATTAACTAACCTAACACAGTAAATTTCATTAATACATCAACGAGTTTGTCAATAGCTTATAATAAATAATCACATTGAGTGCTCCGACAAATCCGACTCAGATGTCCTACATTATTTAGTATTATTAGAGAATGTAATTAAATAATCCACGTCTAATTAATGTAAAATCCGAGTTGCCTTCACGCGAATATCGAATTTCGTCGGCAGTTACACTCAAAAGCGCGTAGCGTGAAGATTTAGAAAGCATGATAACTTTTAGAGGGGAAACTGTGCAAATTGATCGAAATCAAAGCGCTTTACCGGCGAAGCGTTTTACGCAAAACTCGTCCACCAGCTGGCAGCTGCGAACAGGATCTCAATACCGAGAAGTCGTATGAAACTTAAGACGTCATTTTAATGCTCACATATGCTCATATTTGCTCATATACGCGTGAAACTTTCTCCTGGTCTGTGGAAGATTGATAAATACCTACCTGCAATACTAGTAGCAACACATTTCTGTATGTGCTTAGACACAACCCTTTTCTGAAACACACTGAATGTAATCACTGAGTGTATGCAATCATATAAACACAACTAAATAATAAATAAATAAATATTGGACAACATCACATACATTACTGATTCTGATCCCAATGTAAGTGGCTAAAGCACTTGTGTTATGGAAATCAGAAGTAACGACGGTACCACAAACACCCAGACCCAAGACGACAAAGAAAATTAATTTGTTTTTTATATCGATTCGGCCGGGAATCGAACCCGGGACCTCGGAATGGCGTGGCCATGAAAACCAGTGTACACACTCCTTGAAAACGGAGGTCGTAATTTTTATAGATAGAGGTTCTAAACCAACTCTTCCAGGTTTGTTTTTGTTTTATATACCTAAAAAATTCATACAAAATAATGTAAAATGTATATACAATTAGGTATACGATAGTTATACTATATAAACTTTGTAAAATAAAAAAAATGTACATATACCAATATTGGGGGCGGAAAAACAATTTCTTTCTTGAATATTTTGCGCCATAAGAACCTTTTATAGGATTTTGTAGGACCTTTTTATTGTACTGATTCATGACTTAATAACAAATTTACAAAAAATAATAATAAATAATAAAAAAATAAATTTACAAAACAATAGACATTAATTATATGATGATAAGTGTGGAATGTCTGAATGTTTACATGTGTTTGTAACGACAAATTAAAAAAAAATGCGTCACAAAAAATTATTACTCAACGTGCTATTATGTTTTATTTTTATGAATGTAACTTGTTGTTTATTTTAGAGTTGTAATAGCGTCTCGTTAATACTGCTCTGTATGTTAATTTCAGTAATCAGGGCTTTTTGTAAACAGTATGCCAAATTTTAATCGATAACGTTTTTGTTACAGCCTAATTTATTATGGTATATACATATGTATGTATACGCGGTTTGTTACAGAAATATGTCATCAAACGGCGTCTGTCAAAAAAAAATATGACAGTTGAAAAAGGCGCGAAATTTGACAAGCGTTCTCAATCCAAAGTTATTTAAGCCGTAGTAAGTCTATCCTTTTTATACATAAGTTTGGTTCGAGCTCGGTAATCAGGTTAAATAAATATTCATCAGCTTTTTGTTACATTCAAATATCATAACTGAAAGTTAACCAACGTTTGATTTTTGTAATGTCTTTTTTTAGTGCGACCGTCATGTTATCCTTTATTCTGCCAACAATATTGCTTTTACGCGTTTTCTTAATTTGAATTTCTGTGGAATGTATGAGGTCACAACGTTTACGGTTCAAATAAAAATAAGTTCCTTTATATTAATTAACTCAGTCCAACAAAAGAGTCATATCGAATGCTCAAAAAATGTGCGTGAAATGTGGCGTAATACGTTATAAACGTTTCCAATTGTGCTAAAAATAAACAACAGAACAAATTCGTGTAAAAAAGCGCAATAAAAAATTTTCTGAGGCGAAATATTTATGAGAATATTTGAATTTGGAAAATGGAATGATATGAAAGTCTACAGCGTAAAAATTGCTCTAACTAGTGAAATATTGAGGTTAATTCCCTCCAAAAGTATTGCCTGACACGGCATACGCAATACTAGTATTACTCATTCATTTCATTCACCAGTCCGTTCATTCATTACACTCTTTTGTTTATGCAAACATAAAGGAAATGCTAGTTAACCGCATATAAAATCTCTCGCCGTGTCGGACACAAGCGAACGGTGGGATGATTGTGGTGAAAATTGATTTTTATTTTTAGCGTCTGTGGACCCATACGCCGCGTCACGGTCAGCTGCTATCAACAAAGAGGATTGTTTTAAATTGGCTATCTTGTTCCGTATAGACGTAGGGTTGTGATCATATATTTTTTTACTAGTAGTCGCCCGCGGCTTGGCTTGATAATATTAGCCTATGTCCTTTCTTGGAGTTTAAATTTGCTTCGTGAATGAACCATAGACAGAAAGAGTTACTTTCACATTTATAATATTAATAATATAGACCACTATGAAATGTCTCTGTACATTATTTGTTTGTTAACTATGGTGCCCACTAGTACACGCATTCGTTTAAACATTCGCTTGAGATATAATTATGTTCGTTTGTTGGTAAATTTTAAAGCATATAAAAAACTAAGAAAAAATCATCTAAATTCTAAAGAGTCTTGGTGTCCCTCACTTATTCTGTCTCATTTTTAATACATCATAACAGATGATATATAGAACCTACTTGCCTAAAAAGTCGGCTGATAAAAGATGATTAATTAAAAAAGAAAAGGTCAAAAATACTGTATAAAAAATGTACTATACATTATTATAAATACATGGAAAACAATGCGTCTCGTGTTGCAATGACCAGTGTCATCTAATTCCTGGTATAAAAAGGAAAGGTTAATTTACTAATAGCTTGTAAATAAAAAAATAAACTCCTAAGGCTAAGGCGTCCCCTATGCGGAAAAAGTGTCTGATATCAATTGTCTTAATTTTTTTTTAATTATAAAAATAACGTAACGAAAAGCTACTAGAGAAATACCTTATTTTCATAAAAAATTGTATTTCCGTAAAATATAATTATTTTTTAGTACATAGCTTATCTGTGGCATCTCCGAAACTATTACACAGATAAAAAATATTTTTATCTTATCGCGAGTAAACATTCTTTCAAGAATCACGTATTTGTCTAAGAATAAAGATGTTAATATGATTACTTGTTAATTATAAGTACTTTTATATCTTCTTTTATATATAAACTATATACATATATAATTATTCGTTTGTCTATTTGTTCATAAAACATTAAACTTATACAAATATGTATATTTTTAAATAAGAACAGTGTAAAATTATTAGTAATATAATTTACATATATGTTATACTTAGTAATTAACTAGCTTCCTAGCAGTGAAATTCTCTTAGCATTGAACTATTAGTTCTGGAGATTACACCCTACATACGAACAAACAAATTTTACCTTTTTAATTAATAAATATTAATATAGATAATTAGGTACCGTTGGTAGATTTGGTAGATTGGTCAGGGCTTAGGGTTGGTGGTAGGGCTTTGTGAAAGCCCGTCTGGGTAGGTACCACCCACTCATCAGTTATTCTACCGCCAAATAACAGTACTCAGTATTGTTGTGCTCCGGTTTGAAGGGTGAGTGAGCCAGTGTAGCTACAGGCACAAGGGGCGTAACATCTTAGTTCCCAAGGTTGGTGGCACATTGACGATGTAAGGAATAGTTAATATTTCCTACATCGTCATTATCTATGGGTGATGGTGATCACTTACCATCAAGTGGCCCATATGCTCGTCCGCCAACCTATACCTTAAAAAAATGTGGCTCCGTCTGAGTGAGAGCTGCTAAGAGTTATTTTACTGTCAAACAATACTACTCTTTGTCGCTGTTTCGATTTGACTTATGTCTAAACAAATACACATGCACAGGTGGTAAATATCTTAAATCTCATAAGTTGTAGCGAATTGTCTTTGAATGATGATGTACCATCAGGTCAGCCATAAAATAATGTTATTACTTAAAGGCATGTCTATTATATGTCAGAGTAAGAGTTTGTTATCGTCCCACGGGTGTGCAAAAGCCTCCACTTCCTTTTGAAGAGAGGGTTTTCACCTTACTTACCAAAGCGCTGCTCCAATGAGGGTTGTTAACAGATTTTCATCTACCACAAATTAAGCACATGAAAATTGTGTGGTGCCTGAATTTGAACCGACAATCATTGGTTAAGATGAACGCTTTCTAACCTCTGGCCTATATTAGATGTCACATCAATTTTTTTCAAATAATAAATAAACAGTAATCAATTACCATAGCGAAATTCTTGTTACTTAGATACGGTCGTAATAGCCGAGTCGATTAGAGAAATCTTTTTAGAATTTCCACTCTAATGCATCAAATGCGATTGCATAACATCGAGGCATTATACTTTGTTTATACTTTCTGGGTAGGCATATAGACTCCACGCCACCTGATAGTAAGTAGAAGTGGAGTCCAAACGCGAATACGACCAGTACACTAAGTAAGAATGAGTCGCACGCCATGCCGCAACATGCCTCGTCACGCCTTGTTTCAAAGCACCCAGGTTAGAAGAGAAGGGGAACACATGTGCTGGTAGAGATTTTCATTTCTTGGCGCTGTTACAACGAAAAGTGTTGGAAAATTTATTTGTACGTGATGGGATCGAAGTCACAGTAAGGCGGTGACATCGCGAGCCAGCACGCGAGAATTTTGAAGGAATTAGGAAGCAGGAATTAGAGAAAAATACTTGATGTATTCGAATGTATTTCTTCTCAAGAAAAATAATCTTTATCTCAATAATTAAATTGGTGACAGCAGTAAAATTGACAACCGTGGTAACATTTCACAATGAAATATGTTAAGAATTAAAAACGCCATAAAATCTACTACAAAAAATGCTATTTAAACTTTTATTTTGCTTAAATCTTCAACCTCATTTCAAAAAAGATCTTACGTCGTAAACTTCCTACATATAATTGGGTCACTTTGGATCTCCTTCCATTAGTTACTTGCTTGTAAACAGATAGCAACCGTAAACATTAGTGTGTAAAACATTGTCTTTTTTATAATACAGTACTACTCTACTTTTAAAATATTTGCTTATAAATATATGTTATATAGATAAGATTTATCTTTTTAATTATTTATATGGTGTTCAGTACATTGTCATTTGATTTTTTTATTATATATACGACAAAATAACACACGCTAACACATTTAAATGTACAGTATATTCCAACAACAAGAATAGTAAGGTCAAACGAACAAAATTTTACAATTAAGGCGATATCATTTATAGATTATGATATCGACATCCCTGGTGGGGATCGAACCCACGACCTTTGGATTAGAAGTCCAACGCGCTATCCTCTGCGCCACAGGGACTGTATTGGTAAGGCCTTAAGTAGTCTACGATATTCCCCCTTTAATATCTTTTAACTCAATTTCTTTTCTTTACCTAAAACATCGCTGTTTTCGACAAATCTATCATCGTGCATCTATCTTGAATGTGATTTATGTATGTGTTCAATGGTGTACCATACTGAGTATTTTGATTTGGTTTGAGTTGAAATTAGTTATAAATTCGCTTGAATTTTGACAAAGCTGTTATCGAAACTTTTATTGAAATTAAAGTTTTTATACTGCAATGGAATATAGCTGTATTATAAAGAAACATAAAACAATCAAAACTGGATTGTAGTACACTATACAGCAAAGCTCCATGCAATTTGTACAAGTACGTAAATCTAAGTTTTGTTAAATTTATTCCTTCTTGGATTGGAATAGGGTAAAGGTACAATATTTAAAACGCTAAGTGTGTGCTCGGCCTTATGGCTAACATTATTTAGTAGCGGCGTTAAGATGAATCTTCCAATGTGGTCACGACTGACCTTTTTTGTACGGCAGAGTATTTTTTAAACGAGGATTATTTAGTAACGTTCTGTAGAAATGCTAATTATTATATAGTTAGACTCATTGAAAATTGTGCCTTTATAACTCATCTATGATCATACATTATTATCTCTCTGACCTCGCGCTTACAACGTTATAGCACACTTTATATTGACGGAAGATTCTTTACTTTAAAAGTGTTATTCACATTAAATTTATGGCAGAACACCTACCAACCTCGTGCTAAATATATATTAAGGTATGTTAAAAAGGCACATCCTTGATACTATTAAATTACTGTTCAGTGATACAAATTCAATTAAAAATTATTTGAGCATGTAATCTCGAACATACCGATCAATCTCCATTGTGTCTTCTTCATCGCACGTGACATTGGCGAAATAATCTGTGACATTTTGTCTCAAATAAAAGTCACAGAAAAAAACATATACATTTAATTATAAATGTTAAACAATTAATATTCATACATGATGATAAGTTTATTTAAACTATTTATACGCGCATTGACGATAATATTTCTTACAGCGTCATTGTCTATGGGTGATGATTAGTTTACCATCAGGTGGCTCATATGCTCGTCCGCCAATCTATTCCAAAAAAAAAAATAATAAGACAATCCAAAAAGTCACTCACCTTTGTATAAGAATCAGACAAACGCCCAGTTTGTCGCCGGCCTTATTTCTAACACTCTTTGTTAGCGGCATGAAGATAGATCTCCCGATCCAGTCACGACTTATCATGTTTTTTTCTTTTCATCCGACTCCAATTTGTTGTCCAAGTTGCATAATATTATATTGTATTGGATTTGTAACGAGTGTTAAATTTTGTAAATGGATGATGATTGGCACTTTAATAGAATGAATTGTATACGCGCCTATTAAAAAAAGAATTTATTCTCAGACAATAACAGTACGAGTACAGTAAACCCTTTTTGAATGTGTGCTTATTATTTTTAATTGCAGTGCCGTCGATTTATTAATACGCTGACTTATAGACGCGGAAGTATATGTGTATCTCTTTTTGGTCAAATATACTAATAAGATTCAAAATAAAAGCTACTAAATATGCAAGAGCCGGATGAGAAATTTTGAAGATCTGCAAAGTACAAAGAACAGAGCAAAACATTCTTCTCGTTATAAAAAGAATGAGACTTTTACTGTAACTTGATGGTAGTTGAGTCGAGATGGCCCAGTGGTTAGATAGCGTGCATCTTAACCGATGATTGCGGGTTCATACCCAGACAAGCACCGCTGATTCATGTACTTAATTTGTCTTTATAACCCATCCCGTGCTCAGCGGTGAAGGAAAACATCTTGAGGGTTTCCTCAACTGCACGTGACAAATTTCATAGAAATTCTGCCACATGTGTATAGTGTAGACCAACCCACATTGGAACAGCGTGGTGGAATATGTTCCAAAACCTTCTCCTCAAAGGGAGAGGAGGACTTTAGCCCAGAAATGGGAATTTACAGGCTGTTGTTGTTGATGATGGTAGCTTAGTTGATGGCTTTGTACAAACCCATAATAGTAGGTACCACCCACTCATCAGTTATTTCAAGACCAAACAGCAATATTCAGTTTTGTGTTCATGTTTGAATTCGGCTTATGAACCAGTTTAACTACAGGCACAAGGGATATAACATCTTAGTTCCCTAGCTTGTAAGGAGAGGTTAATATTTCTTTCTGTCGTTGTCTATGGGTGCTTGTAACCAGTGCCGTAAATAGCCTTTTCTGCGCCCTGAGCGAGCTTCTATAACTGCGCCCTGTGCGAGCTTCTATAACTGCGCTCTATTTAAGCAGATCCTTTGCCTATTTTACTGTCTCACTCACTAAAACTTAAACGCAGGTTCACTACTGCAAATGCATTGCTTCATTAACAATAAACACTAAACACAAATACGTTCGTGCGCTGCCAAAAAAATGAGCGTGATGTATGTTTTTAATGATACTAGTATGTAAGTACGTTTCTATTGGAATCGAGTACTAAGAGCTCAGCGGAATCTTAACAAGAGCAAAACGAAAAAACAATAGTCCTGCCCAGTCTGCCTATTCTTGCGCCCCCAAGTGGCACCGCCCTATTTACGCCACTGCTTGTAACCCCTTACCATTGGACCATTCGCTCTTCTGCCAATTTAAATCATAATAAAGAATTAAGACAAGTAAGAAAATATATCAAATGTCAGCCTATACAAATATAATGACTTTCAACATGATAATCATACGTTCCAAAGTTCCCAGCTGTTACACAATACTAATTTATAATTTGTATGATTTGCGCAATACTTGAACAAACAATATAAGTGTGACCTTATGGTTTGTATGTGAAGCTGTTAAAGCTGAACTTACAGACATTTTTTGTTCACATACATGCCAATGTCAATCTAAATTTGTGTCTTTATAATTCAGGTGTTTTTCTAGGTTTTTGTTCGTATATTGCACATTTAATTCAACTCTGCATGTTCAATAAATCCTTCTTAATGCAAGGTAACATGTTTTAGATATTTTTATCATTTCCTATTGGTGAATTAAGATCTTATATGGTATCTTATTTATTTATTTTTACTTTTTTATTTATTGCTTTAGAAATACCTTCGGCATATTCACAAATCATATTTAGGAAAAACAACAAAAGAAAGTATCTTATAATCTAATAAAACATGCTATTTATAATACGCCCTGTAATTGCTTAATACAGCGTTTTATAGATGATGAAAAGCATAAATTATATATTGTTGATTTCCATGCTACAACATTATTGTACTAAGTTAAGATATTTAATTACGTAGGTAATGATTACTATTACTTGGAGTAGTGCTGCAACTCCACTGGTGACAGGAGGGCTGGTTGGATTTTTGCCCAGGAAACTGGGAATACGTGAAATGACCGTATGAACTAATGTCAAGAATGCTTCGCAATTCCGATCCTCTGGGTTAACAATGAACCAGTCCTGTCACCAGTGAAGACCATAAGGAAGGTTTTATACCTACTTAAATTAAAGGTTTTACACTATTATTATAAGGTACAGGTATTTCATTTACAAACGAGACAAATATTTAATTAAGAATAGGAAACGACTATAAATTAAGTTATATTTAATTCACAATTAAATAATTGTAAATAAATATTTCTATATAACTTTTACATAAAATTAATTTTGTTTATTGATAGCCAAGAGTTATTTAATATCATAATGGTTCTTTAAATCAGTAATTCTTTTCCTTCTTATTAAAATTTTCACTGACTCAGTCAAGATAGACTTAAGCCTCGCAATTTAAAAACGCAAAATCAGCTGTTCACCGCTAAGATCTAAAATGTCTATTTTTATAACAAAAGCTTATTATATAGATGCTAATTTATAGTGATTATTTTAGCGTTAGTAATAGAACGTATTGGTTTATTTTTGTTAAGTTAGCTTTTTTTAACTATAATTGAAGTAGCCCTTACATGCTTCAATGCAGAATAAAATATAATTAGAAAATATTTTTTTTATTTCAAAACACAATTTAATATTATTTTTGAGTAAGAAATGTATAATGTGCCACCCACTCATCAGTTATTCTACCGCCTAACAACAGTACTCAGTATTGTTGTGTTCCGGTTTGAAGTAAGAAGTAAGCCTAACTACAGACAAAAAGGTCATATCATCTTAGTTCCCAAGGTTAGTGGCACACTGACGATGTAAGGAATAGTTAATATTTCTTACAGCGTCATTGTCTATGGGTGATGGTGACCACCTACCATCAGGCGGCCCAAAAGCTCGTCCGCCAACCTATGCCATAAAAAAAGTTGGTATAATAAATAATCAAATCAAATCATACTTTATTCAAGTAATCTTTTACAAGCACTTTTGAATCGTCATTTAACAACTGTGTTAAGTGAAGCTATCACAAATAAGGGTATAAGTCCTTCAAAAAGTACTTAAAGTCCATTATAAATACAATTTAAGTCCCCTTTCACTAGATTTAACCATCGATTTTGATCCGAAACGGAACAGTGCTTGCTGTGTGAACATTTCAACTCCACTAGACCAGAACACGTACTCCTATGGTACCTGTGGCGCTTTGAAATACTACATTCTATATACAAAACATTAATAAATTTATTATTATAATTAACGATAATTTATCAAGTGATTACTATGTGTGCAAACAAAATTGTAAATCTGCATGAATATGTGGTTTGTAAGTGTGGTACCGTCGTTACTTCTGATTTTCCATAGCACGAGTGCTTTAGCTACTTACACTGGGATTAGAGTAATGTGTGTGATGTTGTCCAATATTAAAATATTAAGTGTGCACCAAATTTAACAGTATAATTATAAATTTAATTGCATGGTTCTCAAACTTTAGTGATGGCAGTCTGCCTTCCTCAAATTATATATTTCGATATTGTATTGAAATAGAATTAATGTAATAATGTACCGCTCCCCCCCCCCCCCTCCAGTGACCCTTCATCTCGTGACTGCTAAGTATTTTTCCTATCGCTTAATTAATCACAAAAGTCTAGATAAAGTTATCTTATCTGTGTTCATAGAGCGACATGAAATCTTAATATTAATTTAAATATTCTTTGTATCAGACGTGAGGTGCGCGTGCGCAGTGACGTCACAGGATGGCTGTGTGGGGCTGGTTGTGTGTGTTCGTTCTGCTGGGAGCGGTGTCTGCTCAGGGACCCGAGAAACGTAAGTTTTAATTTCTTATATCACACCAGACTGATTTAAATATTCACAGCGTATTATATGTTAATTATAAAGATATATGTCTTTCCGTTTTATATCTTCAAATTTAATTATGTATAATTTTTAAAAAGAACAACAACCTAAACTAACTCTTTACACTTACTGATTTTCATTTTATTGAAGAACCTTAAACCAGTGGATAATTAATAAAAAGTAAAAGAAATATTAATTATTATATATCTTAGATATATTATATACATTATTATGTGATGATATTTCACACTCAATATTGGTAATTCACCATATTTCTCATCGAATATATATTCTTAACATAAACGATGAAGTTTAAAATAAATCTAAGGATTTCTGAGTAGTTTAAGAACCGCTAATGTAGAGAAAATTGGAAGAGAATCAAACACTAGAATAGCCAATTAATGGTAAAATTTAATGTTTCATTTTCATTATTAGTATTAGAAACAGGCTTAAAATTTGACAAAAATAAATATTTTATTTTTATTTTATGTTTACGGCCAAAGTATGAGTCATAATTCCTAAAGATATTAGTCATATTATTAATTTTACATATAATTTATATAATAATCATTAAAGTCACACACGCACACAAATTTTCAACGTAAAACATGGATATTGGGACTAATTGTCTTTAATAGTATTATAAATACGAAAGTAATTTTGTATGTATTTTGTTTATACTAAAACCACTGAACCAAAATTAATGAAATTTGGTATAGTTAAAATTCCTAAAACTCTTAAGAAGCTACAAATATTCTTTCATAAAAATATTTAGGGATTATAAAACAAATGACAATTAATTAATCAAAAAAATATATTTATAAACGAATTGATTTTCTTTTAATTCAATCAATTACAATGTGTTCAATGCGTAATATAAATTACACGGTAGCGAATGAAAGAGATAGTGTAACGCAAAAACAAATAAGGAATAAGTCTTACGATACATCTTACGATAAAAACTCCGCAGTCTACACGTTTTATTGTCACACATCTCCCACGCTGCACGACTAACATCGTTAACATTGCCTTTCACTCTCACTGAACCGATTACAATTGGACGTATAGTTTTGATGATTATAACCAAAAATAAAATGTATAATCCACATTATGAATATGGTATTCCATAGCAATTTAATTGCAAAAGAGAGTGTTTCAAGAAAATTTACTTATATACTCAGACCAAAAATAAAAGAGCCGAGATGGCCCAGCGGTTACAACGAGTGCATCTCAATTCATGATGGCGGGTTCAAACCCAGGCAAGCACCACTGAATATTCATGTGCTTAATTTATGTTTATAATTACATCTCGCGCTCGGTGGTGATGTAAAACATGGTGAGGAAACCTGCATGGGTCTAATTTCATAGAAATTCTGCCACATTTGTATTCCACCAAGCCGCATTGGAACAGCTTGGGAGAGGAGGCCTTAGCCCAGCGGTGGGATATTTACAGGCTGTTGTTGAGTTGAGTTGATAGACCTCATAGTAAGTCAAAACTGCCTATGGCCATTGGCGCTGCAAGAATTCTTAACCATTCCTTACATCGACATTTCGCCACCAATTTTGAGAGCCAAAATGTTACGTCCCTTGTGCCTGTAATTACACCGGGTAATACAACCATCAAACGGAAACCCAACATTAACGAGCACTTATGTTTGGTGGAAGTTAACGCATGACTACCCACCCACGTGGGCTTTTACGAAGATCTACCTCTAAGTAAAGTAATGGTTTCGTTTTCAAAAACGGAGTGGAATATACGTCGCAACTGATGACCATAGGGTTAAATCTGATCAAGCAGAATTGAGCTTGGATGTGCTTGATTTATACTTACAATTTATCATCCGCACGACATATGTCGTAAGACCATAATAGACTGTCTGATGCGAATCCATCAACCCATACTTGAACAGCGTGGTGGAATAAACTCTACAAAAATTTTCTTAATAGAGGAATTATTTAAGATAATTTTGTATGAGCTTAAAAGTAATAAAAAGAAAGTCATCTAATAAAAAATATCACTACTCACTTTTTTTAACGAAAGCATTAGTCTAGATGTTTTTAACAATAAAAATGATAAAATACATTACATAGCATAAAAAACCTTTCTAGTTTAGTTTTGCGTAACTTGGAATTGATGAGTTGCATTCAATTATAACATATGTAATGAGACGCGTCACGCTTGTATTGTAGCGCTTATTGTATCACGAATCGGTGAAATTAACATTACTTAACACGTTTCGATACGATTTTCACCTAAAAGTAGGTCGTTTCACACATAATTTGCAATATAAACACACACTTGTGAAGTCATGTGAATGTATTAATAGATTATTAGATTATTAAGGATTGGGCTATGACATGTAAAAAACAATAAACAAAAACAACAACAGCCTGTAAATTCCCACTGCTAGGCTAAAGGCCTCCTCTCCCTTTGAGGAGAAGGTTTGGAACATATTCCACCACGCTGTTACAATTCGGGTCGGAATACACATGTGGCAGAATTTCTATGAAATTTGTCACATGCAGGTTTCCTCACGATGTTTTCCTTCACCGCTGAGCATGATATGAATTATAAAGACAAATTAAGCACATGAATCAGCGGTTCTTGCCTGGGTTTGAACCCGCAATCATCGGTTAAGATGCACGCGTTCTAACCACTGGGCCATCTCGACTCTAACATGTAAAAATATGTTCCAAATCTTGAGATTAACATATAAGCTGGTTGTATTTATTTCATATGAGCTTTGTGATTCAACCATTACAGTTTTCTTGCCCTTAATTTGAGTTCATAATTTATCTCGTGATCACTAGCGGTGGTGAACATCGTGAGAAGGTCTATATATATCTAATCAAGATCTGTAAAAGTGTATCAACCAATCTGCATTGAAACATTGGTGGATTATCTTCAAGAGGTTTCATTCCAGCAGTTAGACATACTGTTAATATTACAAACACATTGTTAATTATATTTACTTGATAGTTAATAGACTTTTAAACAATTGGATTTAGTTGACGTAACGTTTTTTTTCAAATGTGGGAAAAGAGTAATTACTTTCTGCCTTGGAGTAGTAGTGCAAAAGCTTCATTAAATGTATAACATCTCTTCTTATTGCTTCCACTGGTGACAGGAGGGCTGGTTCGTTTTTTGCTTCAACGGGGAAATGATGCTAGCTTTCTCGCGACCATTCGACGCGGTCACAATGTTTTACAGTAACTGTTAATTAAATATTTGTAAGGACTATATATACTATTTCCTGTCGATTCTTCTCGTTAGTATCTACATTCCGAAATGGAAGTAGCTCTTCGTTAAATACAATTGCATTCGAATTCATTCAATCATTAATTACACATTCGTAATATAATCATTGACTGATTTCTTCAGATTTTCTTTTACAACCAATCATTATGTAACTTCTTCGAACCCATTTCGTAGTATTCAACGTATCTAATCTTCGCAATACATCAAAGTTTTTGAGATTAGTGATAACACACAAAACAAACACTTAATCCTTTATTCAATAGTACAGATTATTCTGTATGCACTTTGCTATCTAGTCATATATCAATACGAAAACGTTCACACGTTAAACTTGTATGTATGTATGTATGTATGTATTTATAAGCAAATATTTGGTTTACGTTCACAAATTCGTCATACATTTACAAATTACATGCAACTATATGTATATCTACATATGTTGGAATTATAGTATACTCAAGAATACTTCAGACCAGCGGTCGTTAACCTTTTTGCAAAGCTATCCTTTTTGGTTCAACGAAAAAGTGCTGGCGACGTATTAACCCTGTCAAAATACGAACTCGTAATACAGTTTACGAGCACGTGAAAAGAATAATCAGTAATATAAGAATCTCTGTAAAACAGACCCAGCCGGTTATTATAGGCCGTTTAAACTTACTATTACATTACTTACGTATATACTCTACATTTTAAGTACTTTTTTGTTTATGCTCTTGAAAGACAGTGTTTTTTTTATTAAAATTAAACTACAATTCTTAATATATGTTAGTATATGTTGGTCGTGAAACCAGTTTTAAAAAGGTTACTTTTAATAAATTATATTGATTAAATTTTACATATTTTTATAATGTATTTATTCATTTTATAACAGTACAATATAATTAATGAATGTTGAATAAATCGTGAACATAAACGGTATTTATTATACGCGAAATATATTCAGCGATAAAATAACAATTTGTAATATTTTAATACTAATTAATTTAAGCAAAAGTAACTGTATGTCTGGTACGCTTTCACGATAAAGCTACTGATTCTCGATTGATGAGATTTGGCATAAAGCAAGTATTAACCTCAAGAAAGGATAATGTTTTCATACCTAACACGTCAGGTATAGAAAATAACAGTATAGTTACATTTAAAAAACGATATATGATTTTCAAACACTAGTGACGTAAACGAAAATGTATAATCTTACAATAACAACATTTTATTTTAAACTTAATAATATCCGGCTTTCACGGACCATCAAATGAACCACAGGTTGTCAACAGCTGCCTTACATGACTCCGCCTTTTTAAACGGTGCTGTACGCAATCGCGACATGCGATTACCTTATCCGTTAATTGAGGACACATGTCAAGTACTTAAATAATGTTCTACTTAATTTTTTGTTAAACATGTTAAAGTATATTTACTCAAGTGAACGATCATTTTGTTACTTTATTGAATTCCTATAATGAAAGCTTTCATTGTGATGATGCTTTAATGTGATAGGCTATTTGACTATGCGACAAATGAAGTTTCAATTATTGTAATCAGTATGTACTATGAGTTTAAAAACGGTTATTTATTAACGAAAGTTAATATACTTAATTAATTCAAAAATCCATAGATGAAAATGTATTTTTTTTAAATGTTTGTCACGTGACACGAAACGCTCCTGCTTGGCTGGGGTTTTGATAAAGTCACTTGCTTGTTAACATGTTGATTAAAATATAGGCAAGTGACGATACCGACCCCAGCTCTACACCATATTGTATCGAGGAGGGCTATTTAAATATGAAATTTTTCATATGATATTTTTCGACAAATATGTACTAGAAATAAAAAAAATCAAGTCAAAAAACAGTCAAATAGCGTATTATAGCTAAGCCTATTTATATTTATAAAAAAAAATAATCTTTAAATAGTTTTTCCCTACGGTTTTGTTCGCGTTTCATGATTGGTTGTCAAGTATTTTTCACACATATTCTCATCTATATCTTAATAAATTAAGTGTTATTTTGATGTAAAAGCTTTATAAATTAACTATTGTAAAGATTCATTGAAATATATTTAGTTGTTATTGCGTAAAAGAATAACAAACACAATTACATACAAATTTACGCCTTTTTAATTTTAGTAAAGATTTCGAAGTTTTCTGATTTATTTCATTCGTATTATGAATTAATTATTGTAGAAAACTATTATAACTATACGAATTTATTAATAATCAACGTGAAGGCTCAACGTTTAGAATACGTAAATCATGTAATGCCTGATGATTCCGAGATCAATCTCCAAACATCACTGATTTTTCATTTGCATAATGTGTGAAGAAAAACAACACGGAATTTGCATGTGTTAAAATTGCAAATGTGTGAAACCAAGTCTAGTGGGACGTAAAGAACTTTTACTTTACTTTTTCATTACAATAAATATAAACAGTAGATGAAACAATGGAAATAATACATAAAATGTTTATAAAGAGCCGAGATGGCCCAGGGGTAAACGTTCATCTTAACCGATGATTGCGGTTTCAAACCCAGGCAAGCACCACTGTATATTTATGTACTTAATTGTTTAGTATTCATCTCGTGCTCGGTGTAGTAAAACATCGTAACGTAGAAATTCTGCCACATGTGTATTCCACCAACCCGCAATGGAACAGCGTGGTGGTGGAATATGTTCCGAATACCTTATCCCCAAAAAGGGAGAAGAGGCCTTAGCCCAGCAGTGGGAACTTTACAGGCTGTTGTTGTTGTTTATACTACAAAAACAAAATAAACTTTATTCAAGTAGGCTTTTATAAGCACTTTTGAATCGTCATTTTACAATTAAGTGAAGCTACCACCGGTTCGGAAAGTAGATTCTACCGAGAAGAACCGGCAAGAAACTCAGTAGTTACTCTTTTTTAACATTTAAACAAAGTCATGTTAATTAAATACAATTATTTAAATTAATGTATCCTGCTTGGAAGTCAACAGGCATTAACTCCACGCTTTTTTATCATCTATAAAATCTTGTATCGAATAATATGCTTTTTCTACCATTTTTTTTTACAAACGATTTGAATTTACTAAACGGCAAAGTTAAAAATGTCTACAGACCCTGTGGTTCTTGGTTCAAAAGTTTTTATCGGCAAAGATTTTTCAGTTCAACCGGAATTAGGAACCTAGCACGGTTACACTCTCACCTCTCCGGTCGTGTCTATTTCCGACAGGTAGAGTAAGAGTGAGAAAGGAGAAAGTTTTGGATATAATACTTCCGCATCATAAAATAAAATACTGACATATATATTATATAATATATATTTGTGATATAAGTAGGCAATCGGTAAGTTGACACTGCGAATAAATATTAACTATTGCACTACCAAATTTTGGAACTAAGATGTTATGCCTTTGTGCATGAAGTTCCACACCATTAAAACCGTACCATAAAAATACCAACTACTATTGTTTTGAGGTAAAACATCTGATTAGTTGGTATTTGTGGTAGGAAAAAGTCAAATAAACAATATTTGACAGTTGACGCGATATCGTTGGTCGAGCTTAATTAATCCATGATATTCACCATGGATTTTCGAAAAAAATGCGTTTTCAACGTCGACGAAAATTATCGCAATTTTGGATGTAATTTTTTTATAGTTTATGTTGGTGGACGAGCATATAGGCCACCTAATAGTACCTAAGTGATCACCATTATTATATACATATTAACTATTCCTTACATCGTCAATGTTCCACCAACCTTGGGAACTAAGATGTTATGTCCCTTGTGTAGTTACACTGGCTCCTTCAAACCGGAACAGAACAATACTGAGTACTGTTATTTGGCGGTAGAATAACTGGTAAGTGGGTGGTACCTAACCAAACAGGCTTGCACAAAGCCCTACCACCAAGTAAAATTACAGTGGATATATCAAATTAAGTGTAATTGTGTTGTATTATAAATAAGATTATTATTATATTAAGTAAGATTATATATAAGATTATTTATAAGAAGTATTAATCATAAACTCTTAGTAGTACATAATATATCTGAGTTATTAGCAAATCGCATTAAATACTTGAATCTAAAGATTTTTTTTGTATTTTTACCGATTTCTAATGGAATAAGCTTTAGAGGGTATTTTTATATATAATAAATAAATAAATAAATATGAGACAACATCACATACATTACTCTGATCCCAATATAAGTAGCTAAAGCACTTGTGTTATGGAAGATCAGAAGTAACGACGGTACCACAAACACCCAGGCCCAAGACAATATAGAAAACTAATGATAATCTACATTAACTCGGCCGGGAATCGAACCCGGGACCTCTGAGTGGCGTACCCATGAAAACCGGTGTATAGACCACTCGACCACGGAGGTCGTCGTATACACCTATTAACTTAATAAAAAGTTTATCACTAACTTTATACTCTTCTATGAAGTACTCTATTTTAACTAACGAACTTTTACATTAAAAGTTAACTTAATCTAAACTAGAAATAGCGTTTTTTACTTAAACCCGAGTGTTAATTAATTTTAAACTGACCTCAAAAACGTTGAAAGCGATTACTCGCTGTAATATTAGACCATAAAGTTTTAATGCAATTAGTTTTTAAAGTTTAAGCATAAAATTGTCATTGTGGTCACTCACAGTTAGCTGTATATTAAAAATAATCGCATCATTCCACGTTTATTTGGTCGAATTTTTTATAAACCGTTATAAATAATTTTTATTTTTATTTTATATTCATAATAATCGGTGTGACCATTAAGAATAAATCTATTTCCGATTAACATAAACACGTTTATTACCAATGAGATTGAATAACCAACAAATACAAATGTTTATTCAATATTGTTTACATTGAGATCATAACAGTAACTGCTAGAATGACATAACTGTTTTATTGCTGGGCTGGGCTACCTTAATATGTGGGTTGATGGATACCCATGTGGCAGGATTTCAATTAATTTAAAAAAAGTAAAGTAACAGGCTATAAATCTCCCACTGCTGGGATAAGGTCTCCTCTTCCGTTAAGGAGAGGGTTTTGGAACAAATACCATCATGCTTTTCCAATGCAGGTTGATGGAATGCACATGTGGCAGAATTTCAATGAAATTAGACACATGCAGGTTTCCTCACGATGTTTTCCTTCACCGCCGAGCACGAGATGATAAGCACAAATTAAGCACATATATATAGTGGTTCTTGTCTGGGTTTGAACTCGCAATCATCGGTTAAGATGCACGCGTTCTAACCACTGAGCTATCTCAGCGATTAATTTAGACAGATGCATCTCGCGATGTTCCACCATTAAACACGAGTAGTGAATTAGAAATTTGAGTTATCGGTTAAGATGCACGCGTTTGAACCACTGAGCTACATTAGCAGAATCGTTATATTTGAAATAATATCGTAAAAGGTTTCTTCCATACCGGTTGACGATTTTTAACAATTGAACTGATGACAAAGGAAAGATACATTTCCTAATGTAGATTCAAAGAATAATTGTAATAATAGTGTTCTATATCGATACGGATTTATACAGCAAAACCGAAATACAGAAAAAGAATTACTGTGTCACAACTAAGAATAATTATTAATTTGAGATAACATTAGAAATAAATATTAATTAAAAGAGCACTTTTAAGATCAACACGTTCTTCAAAATAATAGCATAACATTATCGTATACAATTTTTAAATAATAAACAATTCTTACTAATTCACTTGGAAAGTCACCTGTTATATCCCATCTGCCCTAGTTACACTGGCTCATACATAATAACACTTGAATCCGCCTATTTTATGTAACAATAAAATCATCTTCCAAACATATCGCAGAAGAATCCGAAGGGCACAAATAGATAAAACAAATGACTGATGCCTGACAACTAATCTAAGCCAACCTTGCTTAAGATTTATGAAGAGCCTCTAGGTATAAAGTCAAACATTGTAAAAGTACGTAAATAGTTTGCGCAACGCATATGTAACGTACACCTCGTCAACACGGTTATCTAGTAATTATCTTAATTGATATAATATTACTGATAGAGTTGTTAACTACCGGTTTCTGTGACGCGTTGCTCTTTTGTTTATGGCGATTCTGTTCTGTAGGGGCGATGGGAGAATGCATCAAGGTAGAATCGATTGCCGAGTTGAATTTTAAAAGAAAGAATGGTAATAAAACTTTTAACTTTATATAAAACACAATAGGTAAATAAGTACCATCATATACATTACTCTGATCCCAATGTAAGTAGCTAGAGCACTCATGGAAAAACGGAACCCAAGACAACATAGGAAACGAATGAACTTTTTCTACATTGACTCGGCCGGGAATCGAACCCGGAACCTCGGAGGCGTACCCATGAAAACGTGCGTACATAATTTTTTCATAACCAGACCATCAAAAATCAAAATATACTTTATTCAAGTAGGCTTTTACGAGCATTTTGAATCGTCATTTAACAAACTATATGAAGTGAATCCACCACCGCTTCGGAATGTAGATTGCACCGAAAACAACCGGCATGAACTCAGTAGTTACTCTTTTAAATAAAACTAGTTATTACGGATTTTAATCGCGTATATTAATTATTTTGGACATCCCGACGTTTCGAGCACTTTACAGCGTTCGTGGTCACGGGTAGACGAAACGTCGAAAATTTAAGACAGTAGTTACTCTTTTTCAACATTTACATAAAACATAGATAAATCTAGAATAATAGCTTCCATATATTTCATGAATCTATTCGTGTTGTTAATTTATAGTTTCAAGGCTCATAAACAACTTGAATGGAAATTTTGCTGATAATTATCATATTTTATTCTAATACTTTTGTATAAGCATGCTAAGCTATAACTTAATTACGTGCCATAGATATGAGAAGAAAAATAATTACATAAGACAGTTATATATAAGATGTAACAAAAGATCTGAGTTATGTAAGGAAACCATTTAATCAAATACATAATACGTACTTAGTTGTGGAGTAATATTTACTGTGAATTAGGTATGTAATTGTATTTATACAATGGTCAACTTATGCTGTCATACGAATCTATATCATCTATTTGATAGCTTAAAGATGATCTTTATCTTTTTTTTATGGAACAGGTTCCAGGACGAGCATATGTGCCACCTGATGGTAAGTGGTCACCATCACCCATAGACAATGACGCTGTAAGAAATATAACAATTCCTTACATCGTCAATGGGCCACCAACCTTGGGAACTATATGTCCCTTGTGCCTGTAGTTGCACTGACTCACACACCCTTCAAACCGGTACACAACAATACTGCGTACTGTTGTTTAGCGGTAGAATATCTGGTGAGTTTTAAAATAACCTACCCAGGCGGGCTTGCTCAAAGCCCTACCACCAAGTAAAATATCTTTACGTAGTATAATACAAAGTCGCTTTCTCTGTCCCTATGTATGCTTAAATCTTTAAAACTACGCAACGGATTATGATGCGTTTTTTTAAATAGATAGAGTGATTATATTATGGACAATATAGTAAAGAAACTATAATTTCAGAAATTTCTAGTGTGATGTCGTGACTTAATTAATTCTGGAGTACATTCAGTATCAACTTTGCACCGGTCGCTAGTACTTATAAAAATAAACAACATTATTGTGAATATTAAAGCAACCTAGACAATAGTGACAGTCTACGTTCGCAAAACTGACCCAGATAGCGCGCATTTTACAAAAACGAACGATATTTGTGGAGCTTAATGTTAGTTTCACAGACGTAAAAATTAATAATATAATTCGAAAAAATTCCGTTCGAGAACTTTCTGTTTAACGGTTCTTCGAGAAAGTCAGCAATTGTGTATAAATAATAATAATATGATTTACGCAGCCTTAAGCAGACCAAGCTCTTGAGTGCAAGCATTCTTACACCTAGCCCTTATTGCGTCTGTGACCCCGAATGCGAGGAAACAATCCTCCACATAGTCCTAGAATTCGGCCTAGGAGTACAGGAACTGGAAAGCCAGATTCAAACCAGACTGGATCAGTCTTTTCTCCAAACTATCATGGAGAATGAGGATACAAGAACACAAGCACTCTTACGCCCTTCCTTTAATAAGATTTCAATGGTCCGATGGACGGAGACTTGACCAACATCAGACTTGTCCTATAACGTGGCCCGTGCTTTTGCGCCTCCTTCATTAGTTAGCGAATATCCCTACGACGAAGGCATCATCTCTTCTTACGACGAAGTTTTGAAATTTGTTCCAAAACGCTAATCGCGTGTAAAAGACGTGAGGTTATACACACATGCCAGAATTTCAAATTAGAGAATTCAGAATTAGTAACCAGCGTGTATCAATCATAACATAATCAAGATAATTAAATTAGTGCCCCATTTTAAAATAACCAAACGAATTATGAAACAAAAATTAAAATCGCATATAAAAATCTTTTACAAATATATAAAACAATTGTTCTCAGATACAATGGATGGACTATTGTTTTTCAGTTCATTATATTGTGTTGCTAAATTATAATAATAGGAGTATGATCGGCGTTCGAAATGCGAATAATTCATCCATTGTTTTTTTTTTCATAAAATAAATAGCGTTAGCTAATCTGGTATGTGTTTCATTGTTTTTTTTATTCGTTTATCTGACAAAGGTATAGAAATTAAAGGCCCAATTTTATTAATACCGACAGGCTACTGAATCAGGATGACATTATAATGAGATGTTTGAATAGAAGAAGATAGGGTGATAGGTTATTAAACCTGACACTTTTGTATTACTTGCGAGAACAGATGCGGCGAATCAAAGTGTGAATGGCTACCTTATAAGTCAGACCCATACCCCATATATAACCACCGGTGAGGATCCTAGAAGGTGTCATACCCCCAAATTATTTTTAGGAATGAGAGCTAATCGCCAAGTCTCTGATTGCACTCAGGCGTGTTATGCTTAATATACTTCCGCATGAAGTGACAGCATACCGTAAAAACATACGAGAAACACACCATAAAACATGATCTCCTATCGTCTGAAAGACACAATATGTGATATCGACTACAACGATGCTAATTTATAACGTTCACGTGATTATATGCAACTCGTATCACGAGTGAGATACGTTACGATGTGAGATTCACATTTTGAAGAATTTGAAAAAAACACAAATCAAATGGATAACCTCCTTTTTATAATCTTTTTTGAAGTCGGTTAAAATTAAATCAACCCGTGATATAAGATTACGAACCCTGTGTATTCCGTAGTTTTTGAAAATCTTCGAATAAACTTTTCTCATTTTTCCAGGGAGGACGGGCAATGTATGTAACGTGGACATCGAATGTCCCGACAATGCGTTCTGCAGGCAGAGCAGCTACTGCGTGTGCAAAGACGGTTTCGTGTACGCGGCCGTCAACAGCACGCATAAGGGCTGCTTGAAAGGTAATCCCGATGTTGAATGTGAAGATTTTTTCGTTGTCGTGTCTAATATAGCTGAAAATTCTGCTAGATTGAGGCTTTTCTGTGTTAGCAACCTGGAATTTACAATACCCATTCATTTTACAATACTGTAAAACCTCACTAGTTTTCTGAAGATTCTTAAACATTATTTAAATGATAATTTCTTCGCAATTGAGATTTTGAAGCTAGTGTTTCAAATGGTTGCAAAATTATTTAGTAGGCTTTGTCCATAGTCTCTCCTTAGGCTTAGAATAAAACCTTACGATTTCAATATTCTTGCAATTGTATACTTTTTTCAGAGGCACGTAATGGCGAGGAATGTGTTCAACACATCCAGTGTCACTCGACGATGGGCGTGCACTCCGAATGCACGAATGGCGTGTGCGCCTGCGCACCCACCGCGCACTTAGAAACCGACCGCTGTTACGAAACTGCTGGTGAGCTGCCTCATTTATGAACTTATCATCATCACCATCATCATCATCATTACCCAATTATAATCCACTGCTGGACATTGATCGGCCATTACGTACACGCACACTAGTAAAGTGAAGTATGCCGTTTGGCGAGTGACAAGCGTAGTCACGCACACCATGATAACCAAACAACTATTGGTCGTTTGTTGTAATTATTTCGAAGTGTGACACTCTATCTAAATATTTAAATAATCTAAGCCTATTTGAATATCGAATATTTACACTATCAGGCTAGCTTACTGTGACTTAGACAGCTTTGCTAAATATTATGCTGCTAAATTGCACGTGCACTCCGAATGCACGAACGGCGTGTGCGCATGCGCACCCACCGCGCACTTAGAAACCGACCGCTGTTACGAAACTGCTGGTGAGCTGCCTCATTTATGAACTTATCATCATCACCATCATCATCATCATTACCCAATTATAATCCACTGCTGGACATTGATCATCCTCAAATTATGCCAAAGTTCCTGACTTTCCGTCTTTCACATAAATTATGTTAAAATTTCTTTAATTTTGAATGTGTCGTCTCTTATTAGTTAACTTTAACCACAGAGACTGTTCACCAACATTGGAAACTGAGGTGTAGTTACACTGGCTTACCTAACCATTAAAGAGGAACACAGTAACACTAAATATTACTAGCAGATAGTACTTGGTGTTACCTGTTCAGAATGGCTTGATCGAAGCCAACAATTAAAGTGTAGCTAATAAGTGCTGTGTTAATAAATTTCAGTAATCGGGGAAAGATGCGTGGTTGATCAGAACTGCTACCTTGGAGCGCCTGTTACTGAGCGGCAAGCGTTCTGCGTGAGAGGCTTTTGCACCTGTCAGCTTCAGTTCAGTCCCAGGGATAACGGAACACGGTGAGGACTCTATAGACAACAACCATTGACCTTTGAGAAGGTCAGCATATACCACCACGCTGCTACAATGTTGGTGGATTGACATAGGGTAGAATTTCGTTGGAATTAGACACGTGCAGGTTTCCTTACGATGTTTTCCTTCACCGCCGAACTCGACATAAATAATAAAGACATCAAAAAACGGGTTTGTACCCACATTCATGGGTAAAGATATTCTAACCACTGGGCTATCTCGGCTCTCAATTTACACATGACATACAAAAGTGTTTAAGCATATTTACTTTGATTGTTTATATGTATAGGTCGACAAAAAAATAGTGGTCAATTATGGCCATTCCGTACACGCACACTAGTAAAGCGAAGTATGCCGTTTGGCGAGTGACAAGCGTACTTGTCACGCACACCATGATAACCAAACAACTATTGGTCGTTTGTTGTAATTCTTTCGAAATGTGACACTCTATCTAAATATTTAAATAATCTAAGCCTATTTGAATATCGAATATTTACACTATAAGGTTAGCTACTGTGACAAGACAGCTTTGCTAATTATTATGGTACTAAAAGGAATTGATTTTTGCGTCTATAAAATGCCGCTGGCGTATTTTAAGCTCATTTTGCAATGACGAATCAATTTTTGTACGAGAAAATAAAGTTGAATATTAAATGTAATTTATCACCTGAAGCTCACATTTCAGATATCAGTCTGCAATTTTAGTTAGAGTGTACAAAGTAATCAATTATGAATAAAAAATGCATTTGGGTTTTTTTTTTATTTTGGTGTAATTAAGTATCAATTAAAATACTTTACAAATTTAATTTTCTATTAACTTATCAATAAACGTATGTAAGTAAGTTGAAATTGATTAGTTGAACTCAATTGATATTTAATATTGTTAATCGAAGAACAGAAGCGTAGTTACACTATGGTTATTATTTCTACATTCCGATCTTAATAATTGTGTCTTCGTATAGATACAGTCGGGGTAAGAAAAGGTTCGTCACCTTAAGATCTATTTTCGTCTGCTCAGTATGAGCGATAATCTGCTTTACCGATCGAAAATGACATATTTCGTCGCAATAATTTGATGTGTAGATTCAAAAGGTACTAAGAGTAAAAGACTTGATAAAGAATAAAGTGGAAAATGTATTTGTTATCTATGCGAGTATTTTTCAGGAATTACGTAATGTAATATGAATAATTATTAAAAGGTGTATTTAATTAAAATTCCAAGGCACAGGGTACTAATTAACATGAATTGTATGTAATAATGATGTTAAAGGTTTTGGGTCTTATTAGATATCATATATTTTTTTAATATAGACTAACTAGCTGAACCCGCACGAATTTATTTAACTTACATGCATAAGCCTTACAAAACCATCGCCCCACATGAGGGTAAAGTACGGGTGACGTAAAAAGTACCCTTCTCTGGGGCTCAAACGATCTCCATACAAAAATCCATCTAATTCCGTTCAACGCTTTAAGCGCGAAGTGCTAACAGACAGTACTACTTCTAAATAAAACTAATTATAACGGATGAATCGCGTATATTAATTATTTTTAAACATCCCGAAGTTTCGAGCACTTTGCAGTGTTCGTGGTCACGGGTAGTGGTGTCTACGTTAATATACGCGATTCATCCGTTATAATTAGTTTTATTTAAATGTGTAATAATCGCGAAAATTTAAGACAACAGTACTACTTCCTTATATTATAAAGATTGATGACTTTTTTTTAAATATTAATTGCTGTTATCCCAGGTGTGTCCGAGACGCAGCTCTTGGTGAGGAGTGCGAAGACGAGCTGCAGTGCGCAGGCGTCGGGCTCGAGTGCCGCGGGACCTGTCGCTGTCGGGACAACTGGGTCGCCTACAAGGATATCAACGCTTGTTTCGAGTGTAGGTATACTTAATTAACACCAACAAGACCTTCATTCATGTTTAATTAATATACATTTAATTACTACAAATTGATTTTAACGTGTCTGACGGAGGCAGTATGGAGTGGTTTACTGAATCAAATCAATATCAATTACTCTTTATGGTACACCAATAAATAAATGCTTTAAACACGATTAAGAAAGATGCACGAGAAGCCTTATCGCTAAAACAGCGATCTCTTCCAGACAACCTTAAGGTAGGAAAGAAACAGATATAGAAAGAGCTAGAGCTGTACAAAGCAGATATAAACTTACTAAATAAATACGATGAAATATTAATATATTTAAATATAAAATAATGTACAGAACCTGATACCAATTGTTATCCTTTAATACTTAAGCATTCTATCGATTAATATTAAGCATATATATATGAGGAGAAGGCGAGCTTACCATCTCATACCTTTTAGTAATCTGCTTTCTACCTTATAGAGTAACATCCATCAGCCTCCTGCCCTTATCCCAATTTTATTTGGGGTCGCCGCAGCATGTCTTCTCCTTCCATACTTCTCTGACTGAAGTCATCTCACTTTGTCTTTCACACAAACCATCCATCGTTTCTTGGGTCGTTCTCTACCTCAATATCTATCCACATCCATGCTCAAGGCCTTCCTCACAATATGCTCCCCATTTATCCGGATGAAATGCCCATACAATGATAGCCACCTTCCACATAACTTCTGGGTCCTCTTAGTTACATCTCTTCCTTATAGAGTAACAATTAATTATAATATTCTTCACACAGCTGCAAAGGCACTCGATGACCCGTGCCAGTACGACGTCCAATGTGACGCTTTAGCCGGCGTCGCTGAGGCCCCTTCTCCGGGGGCAGCCCTGTGTCTGGGCGGAACTTGCGCGTGCGCATACGACGCGCGAGCTGCAGGCAATCCTCCGCGTTGTTGGCGACGAAAACGCCCGGGACAGGAGTGCGACCGGGATGAGGTATGAGAGTAAAAAAAACAGCAACAATACCTTTAAAATAAATTCATTTTATTTTGTTGTTTTAGTAATCTGACATAGTAAAAATATAATACGTGCTTATTTTAATAGCAATTTACATTCTAATTTAATCCATTAATTCAGTAAGTTACTTGAAACATTATTTAATCTTTAGATGTTGTAATGAATTGAATATTTGAATTTAAAATTAGAACGTATTTGAAGTACCTACTCTCAAGTTAAAACTCCTCAATAATTTTAACATAACTCATAATGAACATTATATTGACCTAATTTATAGTTCGTGAATTGAAATAGCTCAAAGGGAATGTGAATAAAACGAAATACGGGCTTATTATGAAATATATTTAGCAAAGAGGTTTTATATCTAAACATGTTCTCACAACATATATTAAACTAGCATATGTATAATTGTTATATTTAATCTGTATTTAATATAAAAGAGATAGAGAAGTCATCTCGAAGTATGAAACGTAACAGTTACAAAGAGACGCTTATACATTAATCCATACAGATAGAAAAATATAAATTCGATTTCACCAAAGGTTAAAGGAAATTCGTTTTCATACAAAATTATTCATTTAATTTATAGCAACATTCTTGTTTTACAGGAATGCGTATCAGAAGAAGACGAGCCAGGATATTGTCTGTCCGGTCGCTGTACTTGTAAGACTTGCTCGCCAGACGCCAAGGACTTCGGTGGAGCGAGCGCCATTTCCCCGCCCCTGACAGTTGCCGCCATTTTGTGCGCTATCGCCATCTTCGCTCGTTAACGGCCATTTTGTTATGTTCTGATTGTCGCCATCTTGTTTATTTTGACAATTTCTGGTTAGTTTCTTTATGAGCTACAGAATTGTAACGATGAAATCGTAGACGTTGTTTTTGAAGTTTACGCAATTTCTAAACTGACAGTCTCGAAAAAAGATGGCGTAACCTGTTAATGAAAGCAATTCCAGTGTTAAAAATGGAATTCATAGCAACAAATAAGAATACCTATTTTCAACGTGTAAAGTTCCTTTTGAATTCCCTTTTCTTTTAAATGAAAACATTCTAACCTACTTAAAATTTTATTATTATGGAAAAAAAATAAAAAAAACTATTTTGATATTTTATAACTTCCAGCTAGGTATTGTTAATGCTTAAATAAATATTTTTAATAAGCACAATCGTTAATATATCCCATTAAATTTAGAGGCTTTTTGATAAAAACTATTCTAATAAACTTTATAAATTAATTTCTTAAAATCAATCGTAAATTTTATATAATAATATAAATAGTTTTAAAAAGCTTATTCTAAAATGAACGCATCTTAAAATAAAACCATGTAGGTATTAATAGATCTGTCTTGTTATGGGATATAGTTTAAAATTTTATGATAAGTTGTAAATAATATTATCGCAGTTGTTGTTTGTTGTTGAATTGTATATTTTTTAATTAAGAGTAGATTTATATAATGTTTTTTCCACTGATATTGAGGCAGTATTTTCTGAGTGCAATTTTCGATATAAAGACATGAATGGGTAGGTTATACCAAAGAAATGTACACTAATCGAATATGTGTAAATAAAGAATATTTATTTCAATTGATTTTTTATTTATATTACCCTAAAAATAGGTTAGAGTATAAATAGGATAAGTAATGGCGTTGTTAGTTGTAATTTTAGCCACCGGGTGAGTTTATGGCAATGTAGATCGGGAAATACGTATATTTAAGACAAAATATTAATTTTTGTTTTAAAAGATGTTTATTTCTGCAACACTGGAGTCCTCTGGGTTTGAGTCAAAAACAAATTTCTACCTACTTTTAATTTATTTGTCATTTTTTATTTTGAATATTTCATTGAATTTGAAAAAAGCAAACTGAATAACTTGTAAATTTAATAAATAAAAAACTTTTTGGACAGTTCAACCAGGATCAAATCAGCTGCCATGCTGTAGGAGTATTGAAGATTTCTAATACAAAATATAGAAACAAGAGTTTTTCTATTGAATTGTATGCAAAACATAACTCGAATATATAACGAATTATGTACTAACTTACTCAAGCCCTCCTCACTCGTGGTGTTAGTGGCATATCGACGTTTCTGGAACCGGAGCTCGTGAGCGATGTGTGTAAGGCTCGCCTCACACTGGGCGATGCGGCGGCGTACACGAGCGGGTTCAGGGCTGAATTTATATAGCCCAGCCAAGTGCACCATTGCCAAGTCGTCTCCCAAACGCAGTCGCAGAGGGAGTCTGCAATCATTATATCATAACATGGCTATTTGATTTATCCGTCTAGTTTACAGATTGTAGGCCATGATACCATCATAATGGGTGCATAAAAAATGTTGCCTTGGAAAGGGCATTCATTTGGGTAAGGCCGTGGGTTCCAATTCGGTTCATCACCCCATTGTTTTCTACTTGCTATTTTGATTTGTTAATCCTTTCAAGTAAAACTTTATAAAATAATATTATATCAGATGAGACTCAGTCATGTATCAAAGGAACATTGAACATATTTCAATTAATTTAAATAGCTGGTAAATAGTCAACACTGCCTAAAGACATTTTCGCCGTACGAAATTTATTTTCTTATATAACTAATTAACCATGTATCTTGGAATTGGGATGTTACGTCTCTTGTGCCGACTTTACACTCGCACACTCGCCCTTCAAACAGGACAACGACATTACTTGGTATTACTTGGTGGTTTTACCGAAATTCTGCTACAGGTGTATTCCACCAACCTGCATTGGAACAGCGTGGTAGAATATGTTCCAAATCTTCTCCTCAAAAGGGAGAGGAGGCCTTAGTGTATCAGTGTGGAAATTTACAGGGTGTTAATGTAATAATTTATGTAAAATCTTGTAATAATGATGATGAGGGGGTGGTGGACTTAGACGTGCTTTCAGAGAGCTCTACCGCTAAGTTTAACTTTATAGTTTAGTTACTATAAACAAAACAATAAAATTTACAACCTAAAGGCAACATGACGAAGTACGGCGTCCAGCAGATGAGAAACAGCGCCATCAGCATTACTATAGTGCGAGTGGCGCGACGTTGGCGCAGCATAAAGTTCGCACTGAAAATATTAAAATACACGTTAATATCACAAATCTTATAAGCTTAATACATAACACTATCGGTGTTATATTCTGATTGATTACAATTATTTTCACGACATTAAATACAAACATTAAATTAAATCCTTGTTGAAACAAGACACATGTTTAGTTTATACTGTGTCACTAATATTGAATACATTTTTGAACAACTATCCCGTTAATGATTATATATTTAACTGTTATAATATATGGATCAGAGTGTTGGGCTACAAAAGGGATGACTTGCATGTATTGCATGCATTGAGAATTGCATGTTGCGGAGGTGAGAATGCTACAAAAGGGGAAGTTTGTAAGTGACACCGATAGCCGAGAAGTTATGTGGAAGGCGGCTGTCATGGTCTGGGCATGTAATGCGGCGGAATAAGGAAAATATTGTGAGCGTGCATGTGGTTGGATATAAAGACGATGATGATGACGACGAAGATGAATGGATTGTGTGAAAAACGATATGGTTAAAAATAATGTTATTTCTGAGATGACGTCCGTCAGAGAAATATGGAGGAAGAAGACATGCTGCGCCGACCCCAAATAAAATTGGGATAAGGATAGGAGGATGATGATGATGATGATGATATCCCGTTAACGATTACAATTCAAGAATTCACTAAGCTAATAAAATATATCAATATTAGGCACACTGACCATTTTTTATTAAAAATAATGTAGGGTTTTTATTAGTAATAATTTTTTTTTTCGAAGTGAAATAACTTTGAAAGTTATAGTAAAAAGTGCGATAAAAACGCATTGATTTTATTCAAGTAACATTAAGTAATTTATTGTGTGACTCACTGGGCGCTACACTTGCCATTCGATTGCGCAGTACATCCCGTAGTCGGTAAGTTCAAATAGCCCTTTGGTGACAGACCACTGAAAAAAAAATAATTAAAGACCGTTGTAATCAGTTTTATTCATAGATTAAATTCACGTTTTAAAATTAGCTTGTTATTAAATGGTCTACGTACACTTCGATGTTTTGGTTGTTGTCTGTCTTTACGCTACTTGAGTGCAGCTTCTGTAAAATAATGCTTTTAAAATTTTTATGATGATAATAGTGTACAAAATGTGTACATTAAACTTGTTTGATTCAAAGTACTAGTTTGTATATAGATGTATTGTCATTTATAAGAACTGAGCTAGTCTTTTTTTAAATGAAGTTTGAAATATACAATTCTGGTAAATATTACATTCACGAGTAAAGAAATCTGTATATGACAATGTTTTGGGACATACGTTTTTTGGTAGAACTTCGAAATATCACCTTAAATAATTTGCTTTGTTCAATACCTGTCTCTATTTTCCTCGTTTACAAATATATTTGCCAAAATACTTTTACAATAACAAAATAAATTTTCATTAAATTGTATTATCGTAACGAATGACGTATCTAATGGGATCCTTTCTGTTAATCAAGTCTCCAAACATTGCAAAGAAGCTGGATAATAGATTGATTTTGTGCAACCTCATTTGAAGTTGTACCACCCACATTCAACTACTGACTATATTAACTGCTGCCAGCAACAATTTGTATATTGTGTATGTTTGTTGTTGTGTGTTGTGTTCGGATATGAAGCGTAAACCAGTGTCATTGCAGGCATTAAGGGCATAATATATTAGTTCTCATGATAGGTTGGCCAATGGTGTAATATTGGTGTAATGGACTAAATTTCTTATGTTCATGAGCTTTAGCCCGTTCCGGGCTACAGAGATATAAAAAAAACATCGAAAACATTTACGCTTTATTATTTTAAGATTCGTAATTGAGACGATTGTGTGTGCGCTCGCGTAAGTGTGTGTGCGTGTGTGTGTGTGTGCGTGCGTGCGTGCGTGTGTGTGTGTGTACATACTTGCGCGTGACAAGAAGCCCGCCCACGATGTGCACGTATCGGTGGCGGCGCGGACAGCGCGCGCAGGATGAAACCGTATAGCGTGACCAGCACGCCCGCCGGCAAGTAGAACGAGAGGGTTATACTGAAGAAGACGTATCTAGAAAAATAATCCTTTGTGATTGAAATTAAATCTAGAATATTTTATGCATAATATGAAACAGTATGAAGATTAGTAAATATAACATTGAGTTTTTATGGTTAAGTAACATTAAAATAATCATTATAAAATTAGGCATTTTAAATACGATCAGTTTTTGTTTTTTAATTGGAATTCATTCAAAGTAAATTTCATGAGTTCAATTCTTATGAAATATTTGCAAAGACAGTTCCTCTATTATAAATATTTATTTATCTCTCAAAAGTGGGTCTTCTACTTTATAACAGGTCTTCTCCATTGAGCAATTTTAATATTCTATAATAGTCGCAGTTAATAATAATTAGAAAAATATAGTTATCGAGGATCTTACCCAATATTCGTATTAACTGTGCAAGCCTTCTCCAATTCCCCGGGATGGAAATGTCTCGGCGACGGTATGAAGGCATTCGGAAGAGCGACCAACGTAGCGACCGGCCAAACGAGAGCTGCCAGCACCCTAGCTCTCTTCCCCCTGCGAGCTCTTGCTAGTGGTGCTGTGATACCAGACCAACGCTCCCAGCCCAGAGCACAGAGAGAAAGGATGGATGCCGTGCAACATAAGACATCCATTGTACTCCAGCACGAGCAAATTGCCCAATCTAAAATGTATATTTGAATAAGTGGATTATTTTCCGCCACCACTTGTTTCATCATTAACACTGAATAAAACAAAATCGCTTTTCGCTATCTGTCCCTGTGTATGCTTAGATCTTTAAAGTTATGCAACGGATTTTGATGAGTTTTTTTTAAAGATAACGTGATTCGAGAGGTTCGTCTTTGTATATAAACATGGTCAAAATCGCAAAGAAGTACTGATAATTTTAGAAGTTTCTAATGTGATTTCCTAAATAAACACAGTCTGTAGTATATTTAGTATCAGTATTGCACGTTGTTTTTAAATATTGAGTTTTCGTAATACTTACTCAAGTTAAATACGAATAATTCTCGCGCAGCTGCCAACGGCTGGACCATTATACCAACCAGCAAGTCTGCTAAGACCAGGCTGGTCAGGGGGTAATGTGATGGCGCTCGTCTCACTCTCCATAACGCCATCAGGACTGCAGTGTTCCCGACCGTCGTGGCGACGGTTATCACCATCATAGCGGTAACCGCCGCCCACCACCCCGTGGTCGTGTCGCCCCGTGCCTGCAACCACACTGTTTACTGGTAGATTCTTAGTTGGATAAAAATATTATAGAAAATATAACTACAAGTTAAATGCACGTTATGTGCATCTCGTCAAGTGAGTATACAAACGAAACTTACAAATTAAATTCTATACCTCGGTATCCAAATTATTAATTAAATCATAGAATTCATAAAAACGTCACGTCCATATATTTTTTTATAACCTTTTAGTCACTTTGTAAAATTATAATCAAATTAAGATCAACTTCAATATTTTATGTATAGTATGATATATATTAATATAACCTTTGAACCAACACGTTTAGCCTCACTAATTAACAATATCAAATGAAATTACAAAATGACAATATTGAAAAATTAAATAATGTATAATAATACAACAGTATGTACTTACTCATATTTATTAAGCATTCGCTATACGTTAATATATCACGCAGTGCTAGATTTAATGGCTTAACTGTTTTTAATTAACAAAAATCACTTTCGGAATGCTTTATATTTATTATAAGTAACTTCAGTTCATGACGTGTTAATAAACTATTCGAGATTACCTGCTTTATATAAATCGCATTCGAAAAAAGCGTTTTAAGCGTTCAAATGTATATAAATAAAAATTATTGAAGGTAATCTTAAAAGAAATAAACAAATTACATATGATTCTAGTTTTATTTCGTATACACTGTGAAACAAACTTCTTCAAACACAATAAGTCAAAGAATCTCCCAATTTTGAATGGATTTAATTTTTGAATGAACCTTTGTACCTGAATAGATGTACCTTTGTCCATTTTTAAGAAATATGTCTCAAAACCAAAAGTCCTTTTTTTCAATATATATTGATAGGGTTGGAAAGAATGTTACTTGTGAAATAACGTCAGACAGAGAAGTATGGAAATCATGCTACGCTGACCCTAAATAAAATTAGGATATGTGCAGGAGGATGATGACTGAGGTAGAAGGACGGGTAAATTGTCACTGGCACTGCCACTGCCCATGGTGGCGTAGTAAGAAATTTTAGCTATTTTTACATTGCCAATGCGCCACCAAGCATAAAAATAAAGTGGAACCTACCCAGCAGCCTTGCACAGAGCCGTTTCACCAATAATAGGCTATTTGACAATGCGAAAAATAAATTGTGAATTATTGTAATCACTGTATATTATGAGTTTTAAAATGGTTATTTACTAACGAAAGTTGAAAATAATACTTAATTTATTCAAAAATCAATAAATAAAAATGCATTTTTCAAACGTTTGTCACGTGACACAAAACGCTCCTGATTGGCCGGGCTTATGATGAAGTCACTTTCTTGTAAATCTTGCTTTTCTACTATATGATTTGACCACATATATGACCACAGATTAAAATACAGCAAAGTGACGTCACCGACCCCTTTGCAGCGCCACATTGTCCAAGTAGCGTTTTCGCGCGTTATTTAAATATGGAATTTTTAATATGTTATATTTCGGGAAATATGTACTAGAAATAAAAAAATCAACTTTTACTGGGTTCCTTAACCTCTACTAAATAATATAGAATGGATTTTAAAAACCAGTCAAATAGCCTATTTATCATATATGTATAAAATTTGAGATGCTACATATATAATTTTAAAATGTATTTGACACACAAAGCCCCACTACTGCCTCAACTCACTTTGAGATTTGGTCCAATAGGTAGAAAATAGAAAAATGTGGAAGAATTTCATTGAAATTAAACTCATGTAGGTTTTCTTCACAATGTTTTTTTTCAACGATTTCGAGATGAATTATTGACAGAACGACTGTTGACGTCATGCGTCATGAAACTTGTGATACAGAAAGAAGCATCGTCATGTACCAGGCGTTACACGACTCCCTCATTTTGTACAGCTAACTTCCAATTCATATAAAACTGTAATGAATTTGTCTTGAAATAGGTTAAGGTATCAGTTGTAATAAGAAAACAGTTTTAATTTTATTACTTTATTGTCAGTTAGGGGAAAATATTTAAAAGTTATTCTCCACAAATTTTAGAATCTTACAATGAAATGCATTTCATAAAAATAATGATAAAAACGTATTTACAGGCGTCTTAAAGTTACAAAAATTTACTTAAACTATACGTAATAGTTTATTACAATACTTAGAATTGTCTGAAGGCACAAAGAAATGAAAATATAATATTTGTGCCCTATTTTACATGCATTTATTCTTTTAACAATGTGCCAAGATTTCCTTTATACTTTTTATTTTTTAATTCACAACGACATATTTTTACAAAAAGAACGTTTCAAAACAAAGAGTTTAAGGTAAGTTTTCATATTTAAAAAAAAAAATCGAATTTCATTTTGTACTTTACATTTTTCTATCACTTGACGTTTACGTTACTCTTACAATATTTTACTACATAAAAGAATGCATTACAGGAAGCACGCGTTTCATTTATTACGTACCCTACTTACTAGTACTAGTAATACACAATTATCACTATTAAAATATTTTATCTGTCGACATTTTGATAAACAATATAGCCAACATACAGGCTTTAATTTTACGACAAAAGTCACCGATTTCTCGTTATTTTTAAACTTGGCTCATTGGCACATAACAATGACACAGTGAAAAAAAAATATTAAAAACTACAATTAATATTAAACTACGAAGATCATTTTACGATTCGAGTTTCATTAAATATTATTTTTTTAATTATTTACAATAATATAGGCGACGTTCACACGTGGGCAGAAGTTTTAAAAACTTAGCTAACAAAATAATCTTATAGATAATATATTACAAATACATGAGAATGAATGATATTAATAAAATTGAGCATATGTGACCCCAAATATAAATGTTTCATTAAAGCGAACATTGGAATGATGAGATCTTAATGTACGATCCGTCGTACTTTTGGAATAAATACGTAACGGTGACTTCAACGACTGAAAACTGGCAGATTGTAAATATTATAAAAAAAAAAAATCAATAAGTCGGAATGCAACAACAAATCAGAAATCTTTTATATTTAATTAAATTCGAGAGTATTGAAACTGTATTTCTTTTTGCACAGATATAACAAAAAAAAATCGTACATAAATTGATTGAACTTTTCAAGAATGATAATACAGATTTTTAATTTATTTAGCGTCAAGGTCATACGTTCGCTTGCAATACAACGCGCGTTTCCTGGTTACAAGTCACCGTCACACAATAAAAAGTATTGGAAGCAACAATGGAATGATTTAAAAGCGGAAAAACAATATCTAATCTATCGACATCGAACTGAGACTGATGCCTGTCACATTACGTCATAGAAATCAAAGTTTAAAATCCATTCAAAAACAGGCGTCAATCTTAGTTAAACTTATAATTTAAAACTTAGCCTATAAAATTTACTTAAAATTAAAACAAAATCTACATACACTACAGTACATTACAGATGTTACGTGCTAAAGAATCACACATAAATAATTTCCTTTCACGTCGATACGCAAAACAATCTCATATGTTGATGAAAAAATCCCAATTAAATATTTATTTTTTAAAAAACGCAGTTTTATATAAAACAAGAAATAAAAACACATTTAACAATAACAACTAGTTCACGGCGTCCGTGTTTCACTCCGGTGTATTTTTTATCAAACAGTATTATATAATCTGTGGAAGCGTTCATATGTTCACAGATAATATATTGTGACTTTTTTTTTTTTTCAAATAAGACATCATTTTAATGTGTCAGGATAACATTAACATTTTTAAAAATCCTTTTATTTATAATAATTACATAGTCATTATTTCACCACCAAGATTCTGACATCGATACACCGAGTGCTGTCATGGTGTCACGTTCAAATGCTATGCTATGTCATGGCTATACAAATCAGTCTATCATCTACGGCACTTTAGCACCTTGAGATTTCGAAACTTATACATTTCAATAAACTTATCTAATTTAACATTAGTATAATTTACAAGGTGCCGATTACGTTTAAAAGCCTTCAGAGTTTAATGTGAAAATCCACCAATCATTTTCTATCCCCTTTTTTGAAAACCGATGTGTAATATATAATCAAACTCATTTGCTTTTTTCAACAATAATTAACGTCGATTTACAATTATTTTTTTAATGTTAAAACTCTCAGGCGTTATAATAAGGTTTTTAATGGCAACACCGTTCATAAATTTATTGACGAGTGGGACCTCACGCGCTGTTTCCATTCTCCTTATATATAGAAGGCCTCGGTCGTGCCCTTGTTGGTCTGCTGTATGTCGTTGGGCGACAGCGCGGCGCGGTCCGACCAATCCGAGTGCGGGGACTGGGTGAGCGGCGTCTGCGGGGAGGGAGTGGACCAGTGGTCCGGGGACTCCGGGGAGGGCGTCGGGAACGTATCGCCCATACCCCAGCTGCCATAAAGACCTGAAAATTACGATTGTGAATTTTAGTAACATTTTCAAATTATTAGATATATCTCATCCATAAATTATGGACATCATCATCCTCCTGCCCTTATCCCAATTTTATTTGGGGTCGGCGCAGCATGTTTCTCTGTCGGACGTCATCTCAAAAGTAACATTCTTTCTAACTATATCTTCTTTCACACAATCCATCCATCGTTTCCTTGGTCGTTCTCTACCTCTATATCTATCCACATCCAAGTTTAAGACCGTCCTCACAATGTTTTCCTCATTCCTCCGCATAACATGCCCATACCACGATAGCCGCCTTCCACATAACTTCTCGGCTATCGTTGTCGCTTTTTTTTTATTTATTTTTTATTGTATAGGTTGGCGGACGAGCATATGAACCACCTGATAGAAAGTGGTCACCATCACCCATAGACAATGACGCTGTACGATATGTTACCTTACATCGTCAATGTGCCACCAACCTTGGGAACTAAGATGTTATGTCCCTTGTGCCTGTAGTTACACTGGCTCACTCACCCTTCAAACCGGAACACAACAATACTAAGTATTGTTATTTGGCGGCGGAATAACTGATGAGTGGGTGGTACCTACCCAGACGGGCTTGCACAAAGCCCTACCACCAAGTGATATGACCGCTTTCAAACTTCCTTCATTAATTATGAACATTGCGTATAAATATGAAACCGTAGACACTCACCGGAGCTGAGATGGCCCCGTGGTTAGAACGCGTGCATCTTAACCGATGACTGCGGGTTCAAACCCAGGCAAGCACCACTATATATATGTGCTTAATTGTGTTTATAATTCATCTCGTGCTCAGCGGTGAAGGAAAACATCGTGAGGAAACCTGCATGTGACAAATTTCATAGAAATTCTGCCACATGTGTATTCCACCAAACATTGGAACAGCGCGGTGGAATATGTTCCAAACCTTCTCCTCAAAGGGAGAGCCTTTAGCCCAGCAGTGGGAATTTACAGGCTGTTGTTGTTGCATATCAGGTTCGTCACTCACCGGACATGATGTTGGTGATGGCGGGGTGTTGCGCGCCCTGCACCTGCCCCAGCGTGGCGGCGTGCGTCATGGCCGCCTGCAGTTGCGCGTTGTGTTGCCCGTTAGCGTCTGTGGTCAAAACACGTGCGATTATAATTTACACATCACTACTGCACAGGTGATATACAGGGTTTTATTTAATGGATCAATTTAAATGGCATCAGTATTCTAAACGCAATGGTGGCTTTCTTTTACAATACATAGAAACAAATTTACTTTACAAAGGTGATCGTTTCGGTACAGATAAATTTGACGATCTCCGTGGTCGAGTGGTATGTACACCGGTTGTCATGGGTACGCCACTCCGTGGTCCCGGGTTCGATTCCCGGCCGAGTCAATGTAGATCATTAGTTTTCTATGTTGTCTTGGGTTTGGGTGTTTTGTGGTACCGTCGTTACTTCTGATTTTCCATAACACAAGTGCTTTAGCTACTTACATTGGGATCAGAGTAATGTATGTGATGTTGTCTCATATTTATTTATTTAAATCATGCGATAGTTTATTATACGTATATATTATAGGTATTATTCAACATGTATTTTAAATAATTGCTTAAGTTTGCAATCTATGTATGTACAGACATAGACACAAGTTCTCAAACATCGCAACCATTGGGTACTCACTGAGGTGCACGAGCGCGGAGTATGCGGCGGCGTCGAGGTGATGGTGCCGCAGCGCCGCCATGTGCGCCGGCGACGTCGGCAGCGACGGCCGCGACTTGCCGGGCGACGGCGAGCCTGCGCGATACATTATATAGCTTACCGACATCGACATTATTACACATATTTTATATTCAATATACAATATAGTGAATAGGCCTAATATTATATCTGTAATAGAACACTTGATAATACTGTGCAAGTATAGTCCATTCCAATGACAAAAGGAAACATTCAAAACATACCGTATTTTTCAATATCACAAGTGTTTTGTTGATAATTCCACTATAAGATTAACTACAAACAGTTCTTGATTAATATATCTTCATTTGTAATACAACAATATTTCACTAAACTACATAGATCCACTTTAATTTCACTACCAAAGTAACGAAAACAGTTTTGTCGACATTCAAGACGCCATTTCTCGATGACGAACATTAAAAATAGAGGCCTTAACTAGGCATGTTCGCTAAACGAATGTAGACGAATGAATTCATACAGATAAAAAATATATTATTTTAGTTTTAAAATTCATTATAGATATTTTTTTTTTAAATATATTTATTTATTTGGTTGTAATATATAATATGAATTATTTATTAGAAACGTGAAAGTTACCTAACGATAGATAAAAAAGTTATTTTTATACAGTAAGGTTTTTACACAAAAATAATATTTTTACTAAAAATGTTAAAAGAATTATTTTACTTTGTGCATAGCAATTTTATAGTTTTGAAAATAATACAATGTTAAGAAAGACATTCGTCTCTCATCTTTCGTATAATGTGCGCGGATGCATATTCGGAATTCTCTGAAGTTTTTTATTACGACCTGATTTTGTTTAAACGGAAAATTACTTTTAAAATCAAAAAAAATATATCGTTCTTTAGCATTAATTACCCATTCATTCAATTATTTTCATCTCACTAGTCGAACGCAAATGACATATCAATTCAAGGTCAAAGTTGTTTATTTACCTTCTCTCCTCTTCCCATTGGAATAGACTATAGATGCCTCTAGATTTACAGTCGAATTAAAGTCACGTACGCAACAGTAAAGAATGCACGAAACATCTGATCTTAACTTACTATTTGATTAATTATTGAATCCTTTCTTAAATTTTAAACACAAATAGTCAAGCTGACCCGAGGCTCGAACTCAGGGCCTCAAGTCTATTCATAAGTACATTAGAGCTGGTCGTATTAAGTATGTGGGATGTGGAGTAGTTACCGATGTATGCGTGCGGCGAGGTGGTGTGGTTGCTGTGCGTGGGCGAGTGGTTGGAGTACGGCGGCGACAGCGACGCGCCCAGCCCGCCGCCATACTGCAGCGCCTGCCCCGTCTAAGGAAAGACATTACACGTATAGTATACATTAGTCACTTACGACTATTCACTTCTGCTGCAAAATTATTCAATTAGATCTTTTCTTATTAAGATTAAAACTTATATAAATAAAAACTAGAATATAACAGCTGACGTCATAGTAAGGAAAGACATTACACGTTAGTATACATTAGTCACTAACGACTATTCAATTCTGCTGCAAATTTAAAATTAGTTCTTTTCCTTTCTAATTAAGATTAAAACTTATATAAATAAAACTAGACTATAACAGCTGACGTCATAGTACAGTCCAGGTAAGAAAAGGTCCGTCACTTTAAGATCTATTTTCGTGTGCTCGGTATGAGCGATAATCTTTACCGATTGAGAATGACATTTTGCGTCGCAATGATTATTTGTTTAGATTCAAAGGGTAATAAGAGATTACGACTTAATAAAGAGGAAGGTTTTCCGTAGTGATGGTGTACCATTGAACTATCGATAATTTTTTCTATGAAATCTATGTGCGATTTGGCATTTTGAAACTATGTTGTTATATATTGAACATGTAGGTAGGTATACCTTGACGCAGTCGTCACTTGATAAAGGAATACATTTCAAAAATGACGAAGCTTTTGGTCTGGACTGGACTTATAAGTGACGGTATACCATTGAACTATCCTTTTTTTCTATGAAATCTACGTGCGATTTGGCATTTCAAAACTATGTTTTTATATGTTGAACATATTGAATATGTGGGTAGGCATACCTTGACGCAGTCGTCATAGCTGGGCGGCTGCTTGTGTTGCACGAGTTGCTCCACGGGCGGGTACTGCGCCATCGCGTTCGAGTACAGCGACGTCGCGTCGTACGGCGACGGTAGGTCCTGGAAACGACACACAGTTCACTTTAAACCTGCTCAAGTTTAAGTCTCTTCTTAAGTCTATCTAGACTATTATAGATTTTGACAAGGATAGCAAGAGAATAAAATAAATGAAATCACTTGATTTTCATCACATTTTAAAATGGATATATAATTTTACCTGTAAATTTTGTAGCGGCGATTCAACGGGGCTCAGACTGAACGCCAAGCTCTCCACGCTCTGAGGCACTTCCTGTGCCACTTTCTTATTGTTCTTTTTTACACTCGGTTTTCTGAAAGACAAAGAGTTTTTAAAATTATTAAAACGTATTAGGAGATCAGTTATTTTATTATCTAAATAGATATAAATAATGCATTTAATTTTAAATATATCTTTTCTAAGATAAATTTTGTATCGTACCGTTATTACAGACATTATATTAACAAAAAATAGGACGATTAATTTATACATCAAAAAAATTAAAATTAGAACATATTATGAGTACGGCTAGTTTGTATATATTTTATATAATTTATTATTTTATACTAAAAGTAACAATCTTTATTAAGATAAGAATTAACAACATTAAAGGCTATTTATATATTATTATTATTGTGTATTGGCATCCATACCGTCTCATTTGCGAGGCTTGCATGTTGGTTTCGTAGGCCTCCTGCGGGCTGTCGGGGCCGGGCTTGGCGCGCGGCTTCTTGGGTTTGCCCTTGCTGGCCGTGATCACCGTGGGCTGGCTGATCAGTTGCGGGTGCGGCGTGGGCGACGCTGAGGAGACATTCCATTGATTATTATATGATACCATAATACTTGTGTTCGTGTGTATACGCAACATATAATATATAAGAAATAATATATAAAAGATGAGGTCAGTTTATATAATGAGTAATAAATAAATATTGGACAATATCATGCATTACTCTGATCCCAATTTAAGTAGCTAAAGCTATTGTGTTTTGGAAAATCAGAAGTAATGACGGTACCTCTACACCCAGACCCAAAACAACATACAAAAGTAATGATTCACTTAATTTATATGTATAGGATATAAGCATTTTATAATATTATATTTGATATTACCATCTTGCTTTTTTTATGGTATAGGTTGGTGGACGAGCAGATGGGCCACCTGATGGTAAGTGGTCACCATCACCCATAGACAATGATGCTGTAAGAAATATTAACTATTCCATACATCATCAATGTGCCACCAACTTTGGGAACTAAGATGTTATGTCCTCTGTGCCTGCAGTTACACTGGCTCACTCACCCTTCAAACCGGAACACAACAATACTGAGTACTGTTATTTGGCGGTATAATAACTGATGAGTGGGTGGTACCTACCCAGACGGGCTTGCACAAAGCCCTACCACCAAGGAGTGAGGCTCCAATAAGATGATCATAAGTCTCCTTTGGCAATTAGCAAATAAACTGATACATGAATATCGCTTAGCTACGATAGTCTAATTATAATATGAATAGGCTCACTCATGAGGTGGTGATGCTGCGGCGGCCTGGGGCAGTGCTCGTCCAGCAGGCGCACGATGTCGTCGTGCATGCGCTCCTGCGCGACGTCGCGCGGCAGGCGGTCCATGTGGTCGGTGATCTCGCGGTTGGCCATCGCGTCCAGCAGCGCTTTGCACGCGCCGTACGAGCCCTCCCGGGCCCCGAGGAACAACGGGGTCTCGTCCTGGTTTAATCAGAAATCATTGTTTAGTTGAACTCACAATGTATGCTTATAATTATTTCTTAATGGGTCCTAATAATCTGCCGTGGTATAACTAAAATGCCGTCATCTGATCGATTTCCAACTTCCAACTTATTAATAATAAAAAAATATATATCAATCGTCATATTTTTGCCATTGATTAGTTGATTACTTGATTAGTCAGGAAACAATTTCTAAGATCTTATTATTGTGGATAAGTTACATAGATTTACATTTTACCGATATTTTCCTCATAGCTCATAATTGGGTTTAGGTAGATAACAGCGTTAAAGATATACCACGGCAGTTATGTCTAAATATCATATTTATAGATTTGTATCAAAAGGAATCAATACATTGTTATGAACTATTCATATCACGTATATTACACGAATAGGGCACGTGGTGTGTGCGTACCTTGTCGTCTTGCGCGTCGCGGTTGGCGCCGTGCACGAGAAGCACGTTGACGGCGTCCACATTATTGACGGCGGCGGCCCAGTGCAGCGCCGTCTTGCCGCTGTTGTCCGCCGCGTTGATGTCCGCGTCAGCATTGATCAGGTCTTCCACCATACCCTCGATCGCCAGCCTGCGGGGATTTGTCAAAAGAATATTTACTAATCGAAAATCTAAGATTATTAAGCACGTCGCTCCGCACATAAATAATAATAATAATAATAAATAAAAAATATTTATTTCATTATTAACAAGTAACAGCTATAATCAGAAACTGGGACTATCCTAGTAAGTAACTAGTATTGCTACTAGTACTTGTGGCAGGTAGTCCCGCTCTTCCATAACATTCTAATACAATATTATAAACGTGTGTGTGTGTGTGTGTGTGTTTGTGTGTGTGTGTGTGTGTGTGAGTGTGTGAGTGTGTGTGTGTGTTTGCGTGTGTAGGCGTGTGTGTGTGTTTGTGCATGTGTCTTTGTAGAGATTTGAAAAGTTATACGAATTATAAGATTATAGCATTATAATAAAGCTTCTGTCTCGAGGTAATTCAAGCGGAGTAACCACTGTGTTACGACTTTCTTACAATCGTAAAAGCTTAGCGAATTAATATTTAACTTTTCATTTATACGATTATATACATAACTAGACTGCCATACATATTGTCTGGATGCAAATTTAGTTTTAATTGGACAAGTATAGCACATTGTCCATTAAACAAAAACTGTAAGCTAATTCGAAACTTCTATTAAATTTTTCCAATCGAGTAATAAACATGCATGAAATAAATTGTAGTAGCTGGAGAAAAAATGGGTCGATGGTCTCACCTGGCGGCCAGGATGAGCGGCGTGGTGCCGTCGTGCATGCGCGCGTTGAGGTTGGTGGCGCGGTTGCGCAGCAGGATCTGGAACACGCCCATGGCGTCGGCGGCCACGGCGGAGTGCAGCGGCGTGCGGCCCGTGTTGTCCTGCGAGTTGGCGTCGGCGCCCGCGTCCAGCAGCCGCTTGGCCGCGTCCGCGCGCGCGTACCTGCGCAGCGCGAGCGTCACACGTGCTGTCTGTACTTGTATGCGCAGCGATACCGTTGGGCCGACAGAGCACAACAACAACAACAACAACAGCCTGTAAATTCCCACTGCTGGGCTAAAGGCCTCCTCTCCCTTTGAGGAGAAGGTTTGGAACATTTTCCACCACGCTGTTCCAATTCGAGTTGGTGGAATACACATGTGGCAGAATTTATATGAAATTTGTCACATGCAGGTTTCCTCACGATGTTTTCCTTCACCGCAGAGCACGAGATGAATTATAAAGACAAATTAAGCACATGAAACAGAGGTGCTTGCCTGGGTTTGAACCCGCAATCATCGGTTAAGATGCACGCGTTCTAACCACTGGGCCATCTCGACTCAGTCTGTACTTGAATGCGCAGCGATACAGCTGGGCCGACAGAGCACGGGGAACACTTACCTCGCGGCGAGGTGCAAGCTGGTCTCCCCGGTCTTGTCCATGGCGGCGTTGAGCTGCGCTCCCTGAGCGACGAGCTCCGATATTATATGGGCCGTCTGCTCGTCCTCCACGTCGGAGCCCGTGTCCAGGCCTCCGCCCCGTATAGCTGCCACCATCAGAGGAGTCATACCTAGAGGTCCTCTCGCGTTCACGTCTACGTGAGTATCGTGCTGAAAAGACGTACAATTATTTTATATTTGATATCCAACGTAATATAAAATCGCTCCAATTGCTATCGATGACGAATATTATACATAAAAGCCAACAAGGTCATAAGTTACACTTACGATGGCAGGCGGCGTCATCATACTGGGTGGCACTCTGATATCCGCTGCATCCAAATGCTGTTGAGTCCATACTCTCGGTTCGTGCCCGGCTTCTTCGTAATCAGTAATCGCAGTGTGATCAGATGCGTAGCCGCCAGGTGCGCCGTTGGCATCGCCTGGACCACGAGGTCTCTTAGCCCTGGGAGGAGCAGACCCATCCTCGTCATCGTCAGACCAATGTGGAGGACCCATGTGTCCGCCATTGATGTCGACATCGATACATCCGATAGATCCTTTATTCAAGTTTTTCATTTCCTGCCCATCGGGACCTCTTCGTCTCGAGCGTCGTCGCGTTGATGAGTTGTTGCGAATAAAACCTTCAGGGAACCAAGTTATACCAGCAGCTCGCTTTCTTTGAGCTGTAACGAGAACCCCAATAAGGAGTCCCGCTAACAGTACTAGAATCACGCCAATGAAGACGTATTTAAAGTTGGTAGTTTCATCTATCGGAGCATTTACGCCCTTCACTTGGTAAATAGGGAAGTCTGGTGATAGAGAATGCTTTGAGGCGGTCGCTGCTAAGAAGTCAGCAGCTTCACGAGCCGAGAAGAAGCACTCTGATGCGGACATCGATGTGCATTTCCTGTTGTCAATTTCTAAGTACACTTGAACACCAGACTGCCCTCTCTCCGTGTAGACTATTTGATGTTTCTTTCCGAACTCCGTGTCCTGTAAGCCGACATCCGCCGATCCTTTCCACGGATAGACCATATCGTTACCCAAATGATCTTTCTTTATGAGAACTGTAGTTCGTAGCTGATGGCCGAGGTCTCGCAAGAAGGCTACGGAGTTTTCCTTGAAGGTTCGCATGTCCATGAGCAAAATTACCGACATAACGCCTTCGGCTAGATCGGGTGGTTCGTTTTCACAGTCGAGTCCGTCCCAATTACACTCAGCGTTATTACATCCGTAATCGCAGTGACCATTGGCGTAATGCTTTTGGCAATACGCATCGTATACAGGGTTACATTTTTGCAATGATTTCTGGCAATCCCTTCCGTCGAACATGCAGGCTTGAGTGTTGCAAACTTCATTACATTCTCCGTTCATGAAAACTTCCCAACACTTAATAGGCGCCGTACAGTTGGCCCAAGGGTTGATACCCAGAGAACAATCGTTTCCGTCGAATTCACAGGCATACGTGTTGCATTCTTCATCGCAGTGGTGGTCTCCTTGTTTTTCTTTGCAACCCAACTTAACACATTTCTCTCTTTGGAAAGCTAAGTCTAGTTCCAGAGGCGTTAGTCCAGGGTTTTTATTGTAAACACCAGACATGGGGCTTCCGTATCCGCCTCGCGCGTGAGGGTCGTGTATGTCACAGCTCTTGCCGGTCCATTGCCTCGGGCAGTAACAAAGGTAGTCACCTGGTTTATCGATACAGCGTGCTTCGGGATGCTTACATGGATTACTCAAACATTCGTTCATAGAATCGATTTCACAATTGATACCGGACAAACCTGATGGACAATCGCAGATGTAGTCGCCGATTTCTGAAGTTTGGCAATACCCGCCGTTTTGACAAGGATTGGAATCGCAGGCGTAACCCGAATACTCACAGTTCTTTCCATAAAATCCTTCATTACACAAACATTCATGTCCACCCTGGATAGCTGTGCAAATACCACCGTTTTGACAGGGAGAATTTGCACAGAAATTGACTTTAGCGTCACAATGTCTGCCCATGTAGCCAGGCTTACAATTACAGTCATAATCATTGACCAGCTGCACACAATCTTGTGTGCCGGGATTCGAACAGGGGTTGGATAAGCATTCGTTGATGTCACCTTCGCACCTGGGACCTACGAAACCTGGTGGGCATTTACATTCGAAGCCTCCCACTTTGTCCATGCAGGTGCCGTTGTTATGGCAGGCGTCCTGCTTGCAATCATTGACGTTTATCTCGCAGATTTTTCCGAGCGTACCGAAAGGACACGAGCAAGAGAAGTTGTTTATTAGATCATGACACGTGCCTCCATTTTGACACGGGTTCGGCAAGCAGTCGTTGACGTTAAGTTCGCAGTTCTGTCCTTGAAAGCCTTTTGCACATTGACACTGATAGGTTCCTACTAGGTCCTTGCAAACTGCTCCGTTCTGACAGGGAGCGGAGTCACACTCGTTGATTTCCTTCTGACAGTAGGAGCCGGTGTAGCCCTCGAGACAATGACAGCGATGGGAATTGCCAATGTCCTCGCAGGATCCATTATTGCATAGTTGTTTCAATTTGACACCTACAGACAAGAACAATGACATTATTTACAGTTCAAAAAGTGAGTCAAACGATATAAAAATACAATGTACGCTGTTTTAGCGATAAGGCCGCCTATTGTACATTTTTCTTTTCTTTTGTTTTTGTAAAATTGTTCGTATTATTTTTGACTATATTGGTGTGCAATAAAGAGTATATAAATATAAATAAATAAATAAATGTTATGTTCGCAAACGAAGTCTCCACTTGCCTTTCCGAATGCTAGCATCTTTGCAGGAGACCATTTCCACGTCGCACAGCTTCCCGGACCAGCCGGGCGCGCACGTGCACGTGTACTGCGGGCCCTTCTGCGAGCACGTCGCACCGTTTTCGCACGGGTTGTTCTCGCACCTGGGAAAAGAATGGAATCAAAATACTGTGTTGACACATTGAAATTATAATAATGTGTATTATTTAAATTAACGACAACATAATTAGTTTTATTTCAACATTTAATTTATAGGAATATTGTGAAAATTATGTTAGGATATATATTATATACTTACTTTTTATTATTATAAAATAATAATAAAATTTCTTTATATTAGTTAGACCTCATGGACTGAATTTGAAAATTAATCTATATTGCTTAAACATATACAATGGGTAGGTAGTTCACTCACCACTCCACAAAGGCTTCACAGTGCTTGCCGGTGTAGCCGTATGGGCAGTGGCACGTGTAAAACGTCACGTGGTCGTGACAGGTCGCTCCGTTGTCGCAGGGCGAACTGTCGCACATGTTAATACGGAACTGACAGTTTGATCCCGTGTAGCTGAAAAAGTTACAAGTTATTACTTATTACGTTATTCACTTGAATTGCATTTTTTTTTCTCCTGTTTATGTAAAACATGATAAAGATAATTTGCTTACAACAAACAACAACAATAACAACAGCTTGTAAATTCCCACTGCTGGGCTAAAGGCCTCCTCTCGCTTAGAGAAGCTTCGGAACATATTCCACCACGCTGTTCCAATGCTGGTTGGTGGAATACACATTTGGCAGAATTTCTATGAAATTTGTCACATGCAAGTTTCCTCACGATGTTTTCCTTCACCGCTGAGCACGAGATGAATTATAAAGACAAATTAAGCACATGAATCAGTGTTGCTGTCACTTTCAACCCGCAATCATCGGTTAAGATGCACGCGTTCTAACCACTGGGCCATCTCGACATATGATTTGATTTGCTTGTCATTTCCATTGTTTATTTGAATACAACTCTTATGTATCAAATTACTGATGATAAACAGATTATATCGACGTGTAACTGCATCTGATATACATTTTTCATTGGTATTTCTGATCGTATGTAAAAAAGCAACTTACCCAGGAGGACAGGAACAGTTGTAAGAGTTGATGCCATCTATACAGGTGCCACCGTTCATGCAACTTGACTCCGTGCAGTCTTCGTCGTTGGTCTGACAGTTGATCCCAGAAAAGCCGAGCGGGCACGTACACGTGTAGGATGCCACATACTGGGAGAGAAGGGAATATTAGTTATTTGTATAGATTCATTCAATCAACATTACATTCGAAATTCAAAAAAAGTAAAGTAAAGTAACAGCCTGTACATTTCCCACTGCTGGGCTAAGGCTTTTTCTTCCATTAAGGAGAGGGTTTGGAACATATGCCACCATGCTGTTGGGGGATGGATGGAATGCACATGTGGCAGAATTTCGATGAAATTAGACACATGCAGGTTTCCTCACGATGTTTTCCTTCACCGCCGAGCACGAGATGAATTATAAACACAAATTAAGCACATATATATAGTGGTGCTTGCCTGGGTTTGAACCCGCAATCATCGGTTAAGACGCGTTCTAACCACTGGACCATCTCAGCTCGATATTCGAAATTCAAATACTGAATTTTATTCTTAATGGACACTAACCTGATTACAAGTAGCGCCGTTCATACACGGCCGTGACTGACACTCGTCTATGTCCACTTCGCAATGCTTGCCCGCAAAGCCGCTCGCGCACACGCAGTTGTAGTCGCCGATACTGTCCAGGCATGTCGCACCGTTTTGACACGGGACTGAAAGAAACAACTCATTAGAAACGAAGACCACATCGAAAAAAAGTCATAAGTGCATTTAGCAAACAACAACAACAACAGCCTGTAAATTCCCACTGCTGGGCTAAAGGCCTCCTCTCCCTTAGAGGAGAAGGTTTGGAACATATTCCACCACGCTGTTCCAATGCGGCTTGGTGGAATACACATGTGGCAGAATTTCTATGAAATATGTCACATGCAGGTTTCCTCACGATGTTTTCCTTCACCGCCGAGTACGAGATGAATTATAAAGACAAATTAAGCACATGAATCAGCGGTGCTTGCCTGGGTTTGAATCCGCATTCATTGGTTAAGATGCACGCGTTCTAACCACTGAGCCATCTCGACTCATAAGTGCATTTAGCGAATGTAATAAAATGTATATGGTGAATAAGAATAACTACTGAGTTTCTTGCTGATTCTTCTCGGTAGAACCTACTACTACTAGCTTTACTTAAAATTGTTTTTAATTGACTCAAAGTGCTTATAAAAGCCTACTCGAATAAAATATGTTTTGATTTTGATGTTGATACGCAGATGCAATGTTTATCACCGAAGACACTTAAAATCGCTTAGTACCGAAAGTCTGAAAAAGACTAAGACCACATCGAAGTCTACCCGTGACCACGAACACTGCAAAGTGCTCGAAACGTCGGGATGTTTAAAAATAATTAATATACGCGATTCATCCGTTATAATTAGTTTTATTTAAATGTGTAATAATCGCGAAAATTTAGGACAGTCTTAACATGCCCTACATGAAATAACTTTTTCGGAAACACAGATGATGTTTACTGATGGGATTGGAACTCACAGGAGGCGCAGTCGTCGGTGTTGATGGCGCAGTCCTTGCCCTCGTAGCCGCGCGCGCACAGGCACGCGTACGAGCCCTCCGTGTTGATGCACGTGGCCTCGTTGTGGCACGGCGCCGTCACGCCGCACTCGTCCACGTCACGCTCGCACAGCGCGCCCGTCCAGCCCACCGGGCACTGGCACGTGAACTCCGCGTACGACGCCTCCGCGATGCAGCGCCCGCCGTGACGGCACCTGCGGGGGGGGGGGGGGGTTTAGAGCGTTAGATACCGCACCAAATGCTGCCGGGACGTATACACACAACTGAGATGTCACATCGGCAAAATTCGTAAAACCGATCACATCCGAATTGAGTACGCTATCTCAAATTATCAATATTCATTTCTCACGCGAATATGATCTTTTAACAAACGTAATAACTTGTAATATCATATGACCTAATATATTCGTCAATTTGACGCGTCGTTTTACATGCACTTGTTTTCTCTGACGCGTGAATCGATAGCGACGAATGGCGTCGAATGGCGCGACAGGGAGCTATTTCTATTGGTTGTGTAAATCGGCAGTGATAGGTTTTATTTTCATTCCATTGCATTTTCCGATGCTACATGTAATTTGTGTCTTACTATATGTAATAATAATAAATAATAATAATAAATATGAGACAACATCACATACATTACTCCGATCCCAATGTAAGTAGCTGAAGCACTTGTGTTATGGAAATCAGAAGTAACGACGGTACCACAAACACCCAGACCCAAGACAACACAGAAAACTAATGGTAATCTACATCGACTCGGCCGGGAATCGAACCGGGGACCTCAGAGTGGCGTACCCATGAAAACCGGTGTACACACCACTCGACCATGGAGGTCGTCGAAATATGTGTCACGCTACTCACTGGTTGGGCAGGCAGGGGTCGAGCGTGTTCTCGCAGTTGCGGCCGGAGTGCGGGGGCGCGCACACGCAGCGGTACCCGTTGACGAGGTCGATGCAGGAGCCGCCGTGCAGGCACGGGTTACCCGCGCAGTCGTCGATGTTCGTCTCGCAGTTCACGCCTGGGAATTTAGTTTCCATTTTAGATTTACTATATCAGTCTTTCACGATGGAGTGATGATATTGCAGATGTAGCGGGAGCGCATTGGACGAGAGTGGCGAGGGACAGAGATAGCTGGCAACATTTGGATGAGGCTTTTACCGCAATAGGCGGCCCTTACATAGAATAGAAAATATACATAGAGGACAAAAATAGAATAAATAAATAAACATACTAATATATTTAATAATAAAAAAAAAGACAACATACTAAAATACTAACACATAAACGATGACAATGTTATATACAACTAATAAGGGAAATAAAGCTTTATTATTATTATTATTATATCAGTCTATCACAAGTAGAGGATAAAAGATACACTATACATAGCCAAGTGCAGCATTATCAGCGGTATAATATAATACATTTCTCACCAGTGAAACCGAGTACACAGTCGCACTTGTAAGCGTTGAGGCGGTCGTGACACGTGCCGCCGTGCTGGCACGGATTGGAGCTGCATTCGTCGATGTCTCGCTCACAACGTTGACCTGGATTTAATATGGAATTATAAATACACTAAAGTGTATACAATCTAAGAAATTTGCTCAAATCTTATTAAAAAACGCTAATAGGTATTATTATTACTATGCAGTACGTTGACTGTTAATTAGACATCTTTATTTAAGAACAAGGACAAAAAGCAGCAATGGAACGTGAAATATGATTACAATTAGATTCAATTACGGAATGTAATGACAGGTTTCCTGTGTATGGTAACATCTTTATTAAAGAACATAGATAAAAAGCAGCAATGGAACGTGAAATATCATTAAAATTAGATTCAATTATGGGATTTAGTGACACATTTCCTATGACATACCTCCGTATCCCGGTAAGCAGTGGCAGATGAACTGATTGACGCCGTCTTCGCATGTTCCACCGTTGATGCAGGGGTTCGATGCGCATTCGTTTACATCCGAGAGACATCTATAATATTAAAAACTGATTATTATTTGTTTTTTAACAATATAACATCAATGGTTCTATGACTGGACAAACATTGGACGTTGGCGTTGCATTTTTTAATCACAACAAATATTAGTTAGGTTATAACCACAATAAGAATCAATACTTCGATTTAACTGTCAAATATTATTAACTGGTAAAAAAATATAATTAATTACGAATATATTTATCTGTATATCGTACTATATCATAACGGCAGAAAATAAAGTTGATCGGCAATAGAAAAGTTGGCGCATGGATAGTACCAAATAAGATAGCCTAACCACAAATGAAAAGTTCAAAATCAAAGACAACATTAAGAGGCTACCACATCAGCAGATCACATACCTAGCGTCGTAGTATCCCCTCGGACATTCGCAGCGGAAGCCGTTGATGCGGTCGATGCATTTCCCGCCGTTGGCGCAAGGGTTGGACAAACATTCGTTGATGTTGGTCTCGCAGTGTTGGCCGGTGAAGCCGGGGATGCACTCGCAGGTATACCTAAGGCACGTTTGGGTTAGACAGTGCCTATAGATTGGATCTAAGCATGCGACTACGCAGTCTTTAGAGGACATGAAGAAAGATTTCCATGGAATGAAGTTGAATGGAATTTGTCATGCGTAAAAAATTTATACATAAAGTATTTATCCTCAACTGTATTCATTTATTCTTTATATTTGAAGTAAAGTAAAATAAGTAATGATTGGAAATACGTACAGACCCAACAAACATATCGTCCTATCCCATTGTATTCAATTTTATTAAATTGAACCCACAGAATACTTTATCAAGCATAAAACCACACTAAGAATCCGTTTGAAATCTATAAAGCAACCGTCGTGTCTGATCGAATCAATGATTCAATTAAAAAAAAAAGCGAAAACAATAAACCATGCTGTAATACAAAAGCACTTACTCAAAGTAATTGTTGCTGCGTGTGAAAGAGAAAAGGATAGATATTAAAAGGAGAGAAAAAATTTAAATCAGTGAATGTAAGAACTACTAAACATACATTTGGCCCTTCTAAATAATCCCATAAGTTCAGTAAGATCCCAAAACTTAAGTCATGAATTGCGTCTAACCTGTTGATGCCGTCGATGCAAGTGGCTCCGTTCCTGCAAGGATTGGAGTAGCATTCATTGACATTGATTTCGCAGTTCCGACCCGATGTTCCTGGCTTGCAGCGGCACTGGTATCCGTCGATCAAATCCTCGCAATGACCTGAAGGCAAAATCATCCAATAAATATTTCTCGTAATGAAAGATTATCAATGCTCTCGTAATTTATTTTTATTAATGTATTCGAGAAAATACTGACTGATTTCAGGATGATAGTCCGTACCAAATTACATTATATTGCAATTCCCAAAATTTTTCAACAGTTTAAAATATACTACATCAGACTATTTTATGTCTAATCATTCACGAGTCCAAATTACTTAGGGCTCGCACTTATTGCAATCATATACAAAAGCTTATAGTCTGGCGCAATCGAACAATGTTAATTTCATATAAGTCATGTCTTACAACGACCAATTCATGTACCACTACACCAATATTTGCCACTCTTGAATAAATTTGGTACCAATAAATTATTCATACAAAACATAACCAACCTCCAAACTGGCAAGGGTTGGACTCGCACTCGTTGATCTGGGTCTGACACACGCGACCCGTGTATCCTGGGTGACAGTTGCACGTAAAGCTGTTGTCTCCATCGATACACTCCCCTCGGTGACACGGTGCTGACAGACAGTCGTTGATGTTGGTCTCGCATGACATTCCTGTGAAGTAAATGAGAATTGGGATATTTGGCCAATGTTGCACAAACTTATAAAGATATCTTCTAATCTTGAATTTGCTGTGCTGGCGTTTTATTCAGTAAATATAAATAAAATAAATATAAATAAATATGAGACAACATCACATACATTACTCTGATCCCAATGTAAGTAGTTAAAGCACTTGTGTTATGGAAATCAGAAGTAACGACGGTACCACAAACACCCAGACCCAAGACAACATAGAAAACTAATGGTAATCTACATCGACTCGGCCAGGAATCGAACCCGGGACCTCGGAGTGGCGTACACATGAAAACCGGTGTACACACCACTCGACCATGGAGGTCGTCATTATATTTTGTACTTTGTTCAAACGTTGGTCCAAACTCACCATTGTAGCCAGGTGGACATTCGCAAGTGTATCCAGCGATCGAATCATGACACGTGCCTCCATTTCGACAAGGACTAGAAGCGCAGTCATCGATGTTCACCTGACAGCGAGCACCAGTAAAACTGTAAAAGAAAAATCAACTTGAGTTATTCTCTCGATGTAACTATTACATATTTTGGCTATATAAGATTAGAATAACTAATAATACTGAATTTTAAAACCGATATATATTTAACTATGTATGTCTAACAGTATTAAGCATATTAAAAAGAATCTGTTATTATTATTAGCTTAAATAATTAATATGCCTTGTGTTCACTACTATCCAAGGAAAAAATGGATATGTCGATATACAATAAGAATATAAGAGAATGAAATTAAGTATACGTTCTTACATACGAAACATTAAAACAAATATTTATCACACAAGTAAATTCACGTTTATCTTGGGATTTTTTACGACTCAATATTCCATTGAGCATTTGTGGATCATTCGATAGAACCCATTTGATCAGCTGTTCATATTTTAACAGTAGTTTCAGTATGATTTCCAGGAAATAAAGCATGTTGGGAAAAAGCTTATAAATAATTTAAGATGAACACATTAGACTCACCCAATGACGCAAGTACACCTGAACGCGTTTATCATGTCGTGGCACACGCCGCCATTGAGACACGGATTGTTGGCGCACTCGTCTATTTCCACCTCGCATTGTGTTCCCGTGAAGCCTGAAATAGATTTATTATTAAACATAAATTCATTTGTTTGTTTGTTACAGTCAATATAATTTAGTGCGTGTCGTTTTGATTTAAAACACTATAAATTTGAATCGATGCATCGCATAAATGGAGTCGTTAACTCGGACGCGTAGCTAATTGCTGTTTGAATTTTATGGCAGAAAGTTTAAGACTTATTTTTGACAAGATATTGAGTTATTTATGCCATTTTTTCCATTAGAAAACACTTGTTTACCAATTTTCGGTAATATTTGACGTTCTTATGACATATAATAATTGGTGTTCACCGGTGCAGATAGATATTATACCGTTAAAAATTTTGACAATTCAACATATAGCAAATGCGCCACCTAAGGAACTGAGATGCTCACTATGTACACTAGTTCACTCATCCTTCAAACCGAAACTCAACAATACTAAATCGCTTTTTGGCGATAGAAACCATAATGAATGAGCAAGTACAGAACACATAGCTTAAGATTTATTTCCTTAATATTGTCTGATAAAAAATTACATAAAAATATATTCTATCAAACACGAGTCATACAACAAAGTAAAACGCAAAACTCGTCTCAGTTAAAAGATCATTAGACTCGTAAAACTTAATAAGTAATGGACGAAACAAAGTAAGTTTTCAAGGGAATAGCGTACTGGCATGTTAATTACTGGGACAGTGTTTAATTAAAATGTCAGAGTGGATGTACGTACGCACGTTTGACGAATCGAAATGTGTCATACATGTTGGAAACGGGGAGACACTCTTGAACGGAATAATATAAATTGAAGAATTTACTAATGGTTGGAGAAGCACAACTTAACTCATTGTTGTGTGTTTAAATCACATATGTTTATTGGTGCTTTGAGTTACAAGTCATTTTTTCGTGTTAAGGGTAGACTGACGGGCAAATGCCACCTGATGGTAAGCGGGCATTAGCACCCATAGACACTGTGAAAAATTTCTTAGATTACATCAATGTCCTACCAAATTTGCGAGCTAAAATGTAATATCCCTTGTACCTGTCATAGTGACTCGCTCCTCCTCGCTCGCTCGACCTTCCAAACCGGCACATAAGAATACTAAGCATTGTTGTTTGGCGGTAAAACATCTGATGAGTGGGTAGTACCAACCCAGTCTACCCAGAAGTGCTAACTCAAAGCCCTAACACTAAATCAATATGAATTATAAAGACAATTAATTATATTAACAAAACTCATTTATTCTTGCTCGGATCTGTAACATTTCTGTCACAAAGGTTCAGAAGATCTCGCTTATAATGATAACAATGCCGTTGCACGTTGTAAATTATTGTTTATCCTGTGCAATGACGGTTTATGTATTTGCGCAATCAATGATTCTTAAGTGATCTAGATCCATTATGAGCGACATTAATTCAAATCAAATATTTCCCAACCCGAGCAAACTTTAAGCCCATTGCTTCACAGAACAATTCAATACCAATTTTTCGGAGTAATAAAATATTATGCAAGCATTTGTATAGCTGACATGCCCTATTGAGCCTTTATCGTATCTACCAAAATGGTAGTTAGGGAGGGGAGGCCACGCCCAGTGCGCGAGCGCATGTCGCGGGTCGACGGATGGTGTAAATGGAAAACGCAAAATACATATTTTTAATACATGTATTTTTTAAATTAATTAATTAACAAAACCTACTGTGTTCGTCTTGTTATTTACTGTAAAATACTTGTTGCGTGTAAGGTAAGTCAGTAATTAACCTTTCACATAAAAACATATGACTTATTATTTACAGTTGAATAAGTGTTGTGGATAAAATCATACTCGAATAACGAATGGAGTCATTATAAATTCCAGACAATATTTGAGAGATTTGATAGTATTACTCTTCCTTAGTCTCCAATTTTTGAGCAGCGTGATCAAGAAAGCTCAAAAGATTCTCTTCGAAAAGAAATAAAGTTTAGCTGAGCACACTTGCTTTCTATAATTAATGAAAATTATATAAATTAAAGTTCATAATACATAATAAAGTACGATATATATTAAATATAGTATATGTTCGGAGCGAGACGAAATGCTGCATTAGCTCCGTATTCGCTGTCATATAATCTTTGTACCACGAGCCATCGTCACGATTTCGGATCACAAGCCACAATAAGAATGTCCGACGCGGGCGCAAGCTAATGCCGGTTTTATGCGCATATTTGAATGTTTAATGCACACTTCACATATAAACATAGTACTGACCGGTAGGGGTATTCTGTAATAAAGTCGAAACTCACCGCTGAAATCACATTTGAAATGTCAAAATGTGATATGACATATCGGCTATAGCAATAATCACTACGCAACGGATTTGATGCGGTATTTTTTTATAGATAGAGTGATTCGAGAAGAAGGTTTTAGTATATACACGGACAATATAGTAAAGAAACACTGATAATTTTAGAAGTTTGTAATGTGATGTCGTAAATAAACAATTTCTGTATTGTATTTAGTATCAGTATTGCACCCGTGCGAAGCTGGGCGGGTTGCTAGTAAAAAAATAATGAATACACGTATCAAAATAACGTATCATTGTAAGTTGATGGTCAAAATATCCCGAGTGAGATACGAAGTGAATTGTAACAGAATCGCACTGCAGGTGCTTTTCGGGAATTAAACGTTAAAAAGATCGCGAATAAAAAGAAAAAAGTTTTGAATACTTAAAAGGTTTTATATTTGTAAACGCAAGCAGCTTGTTTGTTAGGCATTATGAGTATCACATACCGACATAAATTATGTTGCATCTTGATATTGGTGAAAGATAATTACATATAAGTGATATATTATTCTAGTAAAGCTATAGTACTCATTTTGAATATTTTTTGTAAACGACAGTAATTTCTTTTTTTAAAATAAATTGTTTATTTAAAATTCGTGTAGTAAGATATTCGTATAATGAAGACAGGTGTATACAATGTGAAATAACAATAAAATGTATCATGAATATCTATGTAAATATTTTTAAATTCATTTTATGTTACGTTATTTTCTTAATTTATTGCAACTTAACTCGAGTAGCAGAAAGAAATCTCTTCAAGGACAAAGTATGCGTTTTTAAACCTCTATAACTTTTGTCAAGAGATTTGGTGACAAGACTTCTATTACTAATTAATATAAGTTGTCAACAAAAAATATATATACAACACTTCTTACGATTGCGTCAAATTCAATTGACAGATACATGTTTCAATTTGAAAAGATCACATAAGAGCAGTGACTAGTATCTAATATACATTTATAATGACGTTTTAAAAATGTTTCAACATACTCGCGGGCAATAAACAAGTAACGGTTGCATCTTCATAAAAACCGAGTGCAAAGGCCCACGGGACATGTTTTATTCTATAAAAAATCATAATGTCATACCAAGTGCTGCGTTTGCCCTTATTAGTCCACTTGCCAGACAAGTCTGGAATCACTCATGCGTGAGATAAGTGATATTACACAACTGCATATAATAGCGTCCACATCTCTATAACCTTGTTAACATAAACAACCTTCTCAATTTCGTAGGGTTATACGGCACTCGAAGTTGCGTCTCATGCGTCCGAATTGTAGAGTAAGTTTTATGTTCTATGGACGTAGTTATGAAGGTGTATTTGATTTGATCGGATTATATGACATGGGGGACCGTTCCAACGAGTGGTTCCATCCGCATCATTGCATCGCTAACATGTTTTGTGTACTTGACAATGTGCTCAGGGCACGTTGGCTATACGTACACTTAATACAAAGAAATTACTTTTTAAATAATCATATAATATTTAGTTCTCATGTAGCGCGAATGTTTTTAAATAAAATTTCGCCCAAATGTAATAATAGTCACGCGAAAGATAAAAATATTATTTATTAATAATAGGTATCTATGTAATAGTATGGACGTTTAGCGATGCCCGTAAATAGTCCTTATTGCATTTTAATAAAGTTTATATTAAGCGTTAAATTAACGCTGCGCGGGCGCAATGCTTCCGCGTACTGAGTCGGGTGCTCACATCGTCATGGGAACCGACGCTCGGCTAAGGATGACGATTGAGCAAAAAATATAATCGTCGTGTATATTAATTCTGTTACTTCACGCAATAAATAATTCCAACTTTGTAATTATAATTTAAAAAAAAAATTATATATATATTATCTAAGGGACTAGATATTTTAATTAGATGGCAATTCAGAAAATTAAATAATTAAAAATATACATATTTTCATATATGTACTTATGTATTGAATCTCTCTTTAATAGAGTAATTTTTTTTTCATATGAGAGTGAGATTCGGTTTTAGATACTCTGACAGTTTATGCACTCCTTAAAACGACTCTAAATTATATAATTAATTTAGGAGTTAATATGTAAAAACTAAACAATCTACTGACTTAGTAAGGTCATGTTCTTCGATTTTAGTATGTGTGAAATGGTCTACTGACGACACACACGTATTTAAAATAGTCACCGATTAGTCATCGATTGAGTGAATGATAAAATGTCAAGAGAATTTGACGCACGTACAGATCGAATAGTTCACAAAATGAGCGTATGAGCAAAATATTTACAATAAAAAACATTTTTGGATCACAGACTAACACTAATATTTTCCTTTTTGATAACAACGGTGACAATAAAGTCCTACTGTCATTATCAATAGATTTTTATTATCAATTCTAATAAGACACAACCATGTCTAATTCAAAAGTTACTATGAATCTATAATAATATGTCCTTAATGAGGCAACATTATCAGGAAGAGAAGTTCAAACTTCTTTTTTAAATTTCATATTACAATAATTAGAATCGTCTGGCAACATTGAATTTAATAGTTATTAATTGAGTAGATGGGATATAAATACTTGTCAATTCGACAAGGGTGTTGCCAAATATAAAAATAATCTTTTCTTTAAAGTTTTCCCTGCATTAGCAGCCCTAGGGCACTTTTCACAATCCATCTCCTTCCAGGTAATGATTATCATCAAGCTGTCAACCGAGGAACAAATTGTAACATAGGAGATACTACTGTACCGTTACTTCACAAATCAAGGTACAATTCTATACACAAAGCAACAAGTACAATCAAATCGAAAATACAAAACCGATGACGTTAAAATGTTATTAATAATAACGTATACATCACTATTTACAATGGAAACGCATTTATTACCTGTATCGCTTTCTAACTATATCACGAAAAATGTATCTTGATATATAAATAAACCGTCACATATTGAATTACTAGTTTCCGCTTGCGGCTTCAACCGCGTGTAAGGAGGGTGTGAGAGTTATGGATAAAAAATATCATAATATTATTTTTTGTACCATTGTATCAAATTTTGTTATGACCCTTTAGCCGTTCTTGAGTTGAATAAAGTAAACTAACAGCCTGTAAATTTCCCACTGCTGGGATAAGGCCTCCTCTTCCATTAAGGAGAGGGTTTGGAACAAATTCCACCACGCTGTTCCAATGCGGGTTAATGGAATGCACATGTGGCAGAATTTCGATGAAATTAGTCACATGCAGGTTTTCTCACGATGTTTTCTTTCACCACCGAGCACGAGACGAATTATAATCACAAATTAAGCGCATGTATATAGTGGTGCTTGCCTGCATTTGAACCCGCAATCATCGGTTAAGATGCACGCGTTCTAACCACTCGACCATCTCAGCTAGAATTGGAGTTTAATAACTGATATTAATCCAAACTTTCTCATGTATAATATTAGTTAGATTCGATTTATATAATGGATAACGATCACGATTTCCAAAAAACGATAATATCACAATATACACCTGTGTTTGCGGACGTATCTGTTAATCATGAACAACTCTATCCATCAGTAAAAACCGTTTGGTATTTTTGTAGTTTGTGGTGTGTAGACGTAGTGAAGACTATGGTCTACCAGAGACACTTGTAGCTTTAAAGTTCAATTCCGAAACGAATGAGCGCAATTTCAAATCGATTTATATTTGAAATGATTGACGGAACTTTGATAGCACTTTTCAACTGAACGAACGTGTTGGTGCATTCCTATATTACGGATTCGATTACTAGTATTTGATTTTTTTTTTTAAGTTCGATTTATGTACAGCCAGTGTAGCTACAGATCATGATATCATAGTTCGAAAGGTGTCAATGCTGAAACCATTAATCATGGGTCACATCATATGGGTATATGTCTACAAAAGTTTTAAACAAAAAAACTCATGTAAGAACATGTTTTACACGCGCTTTTGCATCGCACTTATTACATAAAGAATAGAGTGAATAAAATGACATGAGGTTTGTTTTATACGGTTAAACCCTAACGATAAAATCAAATAACGAAGAACGTTCACTCGAGTGAATGAGTTCTATGACGAATGTCAAAATAAAATCGGATCGGTTTACTAATGAACTCATTCGATCGCTTTCATTTCACATTTCTATTACGACATGACAATATCTATCTATGAGTCCAAGAACAAAATTAACGAAACGAGAATCTGAAACCTTAATAGAAGATGAGACTTATACCTGATGATTGCGTGTTATCGAGAAGTTCCTTCTATCTATGCAGCAGGAGCAGAGTGGTGGAATATGCTCCAAACTTTTCTTCAATAGGGATAGAAGTCCTTGGACCAGCAGTGGGAAATTGACAGGCTGTTGTTGTTATTTAAGCGAGTACTTACCAGGCATGCAGACGCATCGGAAGGTACCAGGGTCATCGAGACACGAGCCATCGTTCCTGCAGGGATGGCTCTCGCATTCATTGACGTTGGTCTCGCAGCGCGGTCCCGTGAAACCGACGGAGCAGTTGCAGGCGAACGAACCAGGTGTATTCACACAGATGCCGTCGTGTTCGCAGGGTGATCCTGTACATAAACCATTAACACATCAAGAAATTTAAAGAAAATTAAAAAAAAAAACGACGAAATACCAACACGCTGTACTTCCAAATTCCTCTAAAGGAAACACAACTTTAACCCAACAGGAACAGTCTGCAAGAGATCACTCGTACCAACCTTGTTCACATTCATCGATATCCTCAGAGCAGTCTAAGCCCTTATACCCTGAAGCACACGAGCAAGTGTAGGACCCATTGATGGGGCTCGTGTCGCAAATGGCGTCTGCGTGGCAAGGGTTTGAAGTGCACGCGTCGTCCAGATGGCAGAGAAGACCTGAATAACAAGAGAAACGATTATCAATCACTTACTACTAGAAGAATAATTAAATTGGTTAATTTTGATAAAGCAATATTTAACAAATGAACGAATATATTATAGTATTGGCCAAGCTCAAATCAGAAGATTAAAAATATATAAAGAATTCCATCACATACCAGTTTTTCCAGGAGTACATTTGCAGTAAAACGCTCCAACACGATCGATACACGTGGCGCCGTTGAAACAAGCAGCGCCTGCGCAGTCATCGATGTTCACAGAGCACTCGGGACCAGTCCAGCCGTTGACGCAGATGCAGGAGAACCCTCCCACAGAATTGGTGCAAGTTGCGCCGTTTTGACACACGAGAGGCCTGGTGATGAAGAAAAATAATAAGATTATGAATTACAATACTCTTATTTAAAAACCGACAAATTGTGCTTTAAACAATCAAAAATTTGAGTTTATTAAAACATTTTTCCCAAATTTCCCGCTTAAAAAGGTACCGATTTACACTTTCTCGAAAATTCACGCTTATTAACCGACATTTTTTGTCTTAATTCGGCGGTGGAAATTCCGCGGTCACTTTGAGGAATATTTTCAAAGAATGTTAAGTGAACTGCTTGATATTAAGTTTACTTCAAAGCTTTTTAAATAATAATAATTAAACAGCAGAAATGATTATAAATCTAAGCATTTCGTTTTTAGCATTTAACAAAAGAGGTCAGAGATAAGGTAAATCACAGTTTCACAACACAAAGACCCAAAGGCTAAGTTGGAACAGGCGTGCCGCGGGCGCGTGCGCTTGCGCATGTTATATCTGATCTTAAAACGACCAATATTACTAGTTACATTAGAAATCGGGTTATAAGATGAAATAAATTATCATTGCGAAATACCAACAAGTACACTTAAATCGATCGTTACAAGGTATCATTTTTAAATAAGAACTATTATCAAACGCAAACCGCGTTTAGATATTACAAATATAATAATATACAGCACCACACTCTAAAGTCCAAGCCTGTAATTTAAAGACTATTATATTTATGATATTTGAAGTGAGGAGCAGGTTCTATTTTGAACTGCTCATAAATGTTATTTACATTCAAAATCGATATTTATTCTCAAATGTAACGATAGCAAAGTAAAAATCATTAATGATAAGAAATCGTTTTAGGCCGATCAGATATAATTTTAATTGAATACAAATCAATAAAAAATCCATAAAATAAATTAAATTTTAGTTAATATCAATTTGAGATACTCAAGCGAACGATGTTTTAAGTAAAACGTCTAAATCAAATATGTATTCAATATTTTGATATAATAATATCGCAATTGTCAAAAAGTATTAATTCGTTTTAGGACAACATCAAAATATACCGAAAACAGATTACAAGTTTCTTCGTGTGAATTTGATCCTTCTCATCACTAGTATAAAACAAAGTCGTTTTCTCTGTCCCTATATGCCTATGTATGAATAAATCTTGAAACTATGCACCAGATTTTGATGCAGTTTTTTTTAATACATGTGATTTGAGAAGAAGGGGTTTATATATAATACATGGACAATTTACTAAAGAAATAGTGATAATTGTAGAAGTTTCCACTGTGATGTCATATCATTGTACCCGTGCGAAGCGGGGGCGGATCGCTAGTTTTAAATAAGTAATCAATCTTTAAGATTATATAAAAATGCTTTACTGAATATCCTATAAACTGGATATTCAAAAGGAACCTACAATGAAGACCAGTAGCGTTGAACTCGACGCGGAAGACATTCGCGATCACAGTCATCATCGTTAATCATAAGTTACTTTACCTAGCCGAGTTTAAAAGGCTACGATCAGAACTATACCTTATTTGTATGAACAGATGTACCAACTATGCCTTATGTCTTATTAATTTCATTCTTAATAGCGTTTGAGCTGAGATGGCCCAGTGGTTAGAACGCGTGCATCTTAACCGATGATTGCGGGTTCAAACCTAAAAGCACCACTGAATATTCATGTGCTTAATTTATGTTTATAATTCATCTCGTGCTCGGCGGTGAAGGAAAACATCGTGAGGAAACCTACATTTGTCTAATTTCATAGAAATTCTGCCAGATGCACAAACCTTTTTCTCGAAGGGAGAGGAGACCTTAGCCCAGCAGTGGGAAATTTATAGGCTGATGTCGTTGTTCTTTGTTGTTGTAATAGCGTATAAAATATTGACCAAATCGAAATCATCAAACTTTATATTCTCTGTTGTGACATTCTTGAAATATAAGTAATTGTTGTATAGTAAATACTCGTATATCTATAAGCTACATAGCGCACGCTCATCATCTATAATTATAATCATTGCTGTAGTCAAAGCTCAGCGAAATTTATTACCTTCCAGAGACTACCGGCTTCTCGGCGTGTTTGTATAATGACCGCGCCCAGGTTTTCGCAAAACTGCGCTTTAAAACTTTGTCGTGACATAGCCGAGTCAAAATTTTGCAGTAATTAAATATAAAATTGGTGTCGAATTACGAATAAGTGAAAGAAAATATAGCTCAATGTGAGTAGCACTTTTTAAATTAAAAAAAATCACTTTCAATGTTTAAAAGAGATGGAGCGGGCTAAAGCCTGTTGCTGGGTTCCTTTGAGGAGAAGGTTTGGAACAAATTCTACCACGTCGTTTTAATGCGGGTTGGTGGAATACACATGTAGCTGAATTTCTTTGAAATTAGACACATGCAGGTTTCCTTGCAATGTTTTCCTTAACCGCCGAGCACGAGATAAATTAAAAATATAAATTAAACACACTATCGTTTTAACCACTTGACCATCTCGGTTCGAAAGATATCAATTCGTAATATTTAAATATGCAGTGGTCAAGTGAGCGAGCGATTTATTGCCCGTTACATCGTGACACGGAACATCCATATTTCAGATCAATAAATTTCGCCAAAACGAGCACAAGAACTGCATCACAATGTCGAATAGTGCTGCCACGACGTAGGGAGATGGATGTCGATAAATAAATAAATCCCGAACGACCAATCGCTCAACCGCAATCCCGAATCGACACGACCAATAGAAAGTTGGATGTTTTAAAATTCCAAAATATGTGTCTATTCCAGTACGGTACAAGTAACTTCCGACGGATGGAACTATTGATTAACATGATTAATGTTTGTTAGATAAAACTAAATTGAATACCAATGGGCTACCGCTGTCAGTAACAAATGATCACGGTGGTACACTTGTAATGGAGACGGCGGCTTGCATGTCATACACACGTCGATTGATATTACTGTTAGTTGAATTATTTAGCTTATCTTTTGTTTTTACCTTATCTACGAGGTAATATCGTTTTTTTGAAAACGAAACGTTATTCGTGTGAAAGCATGTGTCATTTGTCTTTGGTCCTGTAATATTACTTTTTTAAATTTCAATTCACTTGGGACTTATCTAAATATCTTTATTTAATATCTATACATTTATATTGTAATAAAATTGGAGTGTCTGTTTGTAATATTAATATAGCCCTTTTTTAATCAATGCATGTATGTATACACGGTACATATACCAAAATAACATTATATTACAATTTTTGTCAGTCTATCTGTTTGTTCTAATCTGTGGAACGGCGGGACTGATATTATAAGGAGTTACTTAGGCTATAATAGTTTTTTTTTTTTTTTTGTTAAATTAAAACGCGAAAGTCGCGGTTGCAGCTAGTAATAAATATATTTTGATGTTGTTTAGGTCAGAACTCATTGTGGAAGAGTAATCTTAATTGAATATTTATAACAATGTCTTTGAAATTAATGAAATAAAACTTTCATAGTTTATTTTCATAGTCGAAGGCCAACGCGCATACTAAGCTGAAAAAACTAGCAACGCATTTTTTGTCGTTTAAGTTAACGGTTTTTTCTATTGTAATAATGACAAAGTTTCACTTAGTTAACTCACATAGTTTTTCATTTCAGTTTTCACTGTTTTCGAAATAACAAATAGGATTTGAAGCATTCAATACCCAATACCTAATTTACTAAAAATTGAATGAATTGCTTTGGAATTAAAACAGTGTACCTTATACTTTTCTTGTATCGAGACTAAGTTTTATTATAAATGACTTAAGGTCGATATTCGGGCAACCACAAATTTAATTAAGTATATCAAATACTCTTTCATTATTGTTAACATTATCTGCAGTCTATCTCTCATTACCATATAACCACCAACTTAACGAATATATAGTTATATTATCAATGAATCCGTTAAATATTTTAAAACTTTCAATAGAATATATTAACATTAACGGCTACTGTTAGAAACGAAAGTTGTTATCTGAAAAGCTTCGGTAATCGTATGGCTTGTTCGATAATTATCTAAAAGGAGAACCGATTTGTGTAATTAATAAATAACTCAGTATTAAATTAAATTAAAGGCCGAGTGTCGTTCATGAATAAACATGTCCACTTTCTCGGTGGATTTCAAATCAAATCGAATCAAAATAAACTTTATTCAAGCAGGCTTTTACAAGCACTTTTGAATCGTCATTTTACAATTAAGTGAAGCTACCACCGGTTCGGAAAATAGATTCTACCGAAAAGAACCGGCAGGAAACTCAGTAGTTACTCTTTTTCAGCAAGTTAGTGTTAAATACAATTATTTACATTAATATATCCTGCTTCGAAATCAACAGGTATTAACTCCACGCTTTTTTATCATCTATAAAATCTTGTATCGAATAATATGCCTTTTTTACCGTTTTTTCTTGAAACAACTGTTTGGGAGATCTTTCTACTTGTGATTTTGAGGCTTTATTTGTAGTACTTGGCATGGTGAGCTTTGTGCAAGCTGGTCTGGAGGTACCATCCACACATCACATTACGGCCAAACAGTAATACTTATTGGTGTGTTTTTATTGGAAGATTGTTCGAGTGAAATTACAACCGTAGCTTGCCAATATGAATTGACATCTAAGGGACGGTTTAATGTTTCTGGCAACTATATTGTCTATGGATCACAACACTATTCCTATTAGAAGAATTATTTGCCAACTAGCTAAATTATTTGAAATAAAAAAAAAACACTTTTTAATGTTAATACCGAAATGGTAACTGTTTACATATACAACTTAACGACACTAAGGTTTGATATTAGAATCTACTTGAATGACATTAGTATTGCAAAATTTATTATTAAAAAAAAAAAACTTAAAATGTTGCCATGAATAAATAAGGCCATTGCATGAAATCTACAACAATACCTGATTAGTTGATTTAAATGGTCTCAACCGAGCATAAATACTTAAGTAGTGTAAAATATGACATCTTTTCAAAATCAATAAAAAAAAACGTCTTATTTAATTATGTACAGATAACTAATTATGTATGATAGTTTAATGGACAAATAGATCAATTATTACTTTAACTTTAATGGTTTTTTAATTATATATTTGTAATCTTAATAACATAGATAGCAATAAAATATCATTATTGTCAATGTTATAATAAAAGTATCTCGAAGTACTCGAGCCCTTAACAAGCTTTGACTGGAGTTAATAAAACCGACTCAATACGTCGCTGTTACAAAATACTTAACGGCATTTATATCTACTAATAAAAGCTCATACAAATAAAAAAATACATAAAACATTAATTGTTTATCTAACAAACATACCGTCAGTCATTTTACATCGATCTTTCAACAGTAAATCTTCCAGATATTAATTTTCCGACATTCAAAAAACACATTTTTAACTTAGTCGTTTCATAAATTTAAATCATTTGTAAAACAAATTCAAATTACAAAAATAGTTAAAGAAGGCATATTTTTCAATACAAGATGAAAAAGCGTGGAATTAATACACATAAAATGGCATTTAAGTATTACTATATTTTTTAATGTTGAAAAAGAGTAACAATAACAAAATCAATATTACGGATCGTGTAAGAAAAACCGTATAATTATAACCGTATATATCTATCACGTCTATGTCGGCGAAAACTGGTTCCCATATATCTTAATATAATTCCCTTATGTATATCGGTTATATACCTTTTTGAATTTTAAAGCAAATAAAACTGTGAGAGATATTAATATCATATCACTTTTTGGGTGGAATATCTATAAAAATGATCGTATTTTTAATATAGTCCAGAAACTACTGTAACTAGAGTACTGAGTTTTTTGCCGGTTCTTCTCGGTAGAATCTACTTTTCGAACCGGTAGTAGCTTCACTCAATATAGTTGTTTAACGATGGTTCAAAAGTGCTTCTACAAGCTTACTTGAATAAAGTATATTTTGATTTTTTTAACGTCACAAAACCATAATGAAATATACGCCAATCTTTCGCCTCTCTAATGATTCATTCCATTAATTACAACCTCATAAAAATCTGTTCAGTAGATTCTGGATTTAATCCAGAATCAGTGTTCAGACACACAGACCTTAGGGTACTTTGTCTTGTATGTAGTTGTTATCGTTACTTTAGGAAACTCTCCTCAAAACATCTTAACACCTGAATGGATATTGAATCCAACAAAAAAGTTAAAAACATAATATTATAGTAACCCGATATTGCGCACGCATTTATCTGTTACGTTTTACGTGCCAGCGGGCCGGATTGGATGACATTATCCCCTTTAAAACGCAACCATCAATAATCAACTCTAAGCTTTCGTGATAGAGTTTAAATTACCATATATAATACACAAACGAAAATGCAATACAGTGAAATAAGAGCGGAAAGAACGCAGAATCGTTAAGCAGTTTTGACAACTTTAAACAAGCGTTACTAAAAATGTAGGTTAGAGCAAAATGTTTTTTATGGTGTCGTAATAAGTGCTATAATTGCTTTTCTAACGTTGATTAAAATTTGTCTTTGAAAAATTCGGCGGGCGGTCTGAGACATATCATATTTTGAGTATGTTATTAAATTAAAGGACAAAATTTTGTTGTGAGTAATTTGAAAGTTAGGAATTTTTAAGGGTAATGTATTTACTAAAGTACTGAGGAATCGTGGAATAAAGACAGACAGAATTAGCCACTTGCATTGAATATTATTAACCTATTAAGGACAGTAATAATTTTACCAAGTATGATGTAAACAGATTTATTATTATAGAATGTTTTATTTGCTCTCAAACATCAAAACCTCTATTCCTCCCCCCTACTACAGGAATCGACGATCATTTTAACTTTGCCTTTGGACGGTTAAATTCAAATTTTGTTCGTATCGATATTACCAGCATTATCAACGCTGTTCAGCCGTGAGGCATTACACTAAATAAAAATTCACTATTTATATACGAACATCAAATCAGGAATATTAATTCACCCGTAACAACTTATAACTCGTTTTAAATATATACATAATATGGCGTTTCTCGAATCGAACATAAGTCAAAGCTAGACGAGCTGGCTCTGATTAAAACTTGATATTGGATTGAATGTAAATTACCCTTAATTTGTATAATTTAGTATTTGATGTGGATTTAAGGAAAAAATGCACAAGGAAATATTTGAGTTATATAAAATCCGATGTAAATTAGAAGATCTTAAAAATTGACGCGTTAGATCATTGAGATATTATCTTCTTTATAAATAATCTAACGTTTTTGTTGTTGTAATATTGGTAGGTAGAAGAGCCAATTATGATGGTAATAGATCACCACTCCTGATAGACAGTGGCGCTTTAAGAAATATTGACCTTTCCTTATATCGTCATTGCGTCACCAACTTTTGGGACCGAAGATGTTATGTCCCTTGTGCCTGTACTAGTTAGCCTACCCTTCAAATTGAAGCTCAAAAATACTACTACTGAGTTTCCTGGTTGACTAGGTAGTCAAGATTAGTAAGTTCTATCTACCCAAAAAGTCTTGCACGAAGCCCTACCACCATTTATCTTACTAATATTTCAAAGATTAAACATGTTTCGTCTAAAATGTTATATCTCTACAATACGTCACAATTGAATGGTGATTATTTCTTGCAAATGTTTTTGTACAATTAATAAGACAATTGAATTGTCATATTATTTGTGCCTGTGAACAATTTTTCGGCATACATACAAAGGTACCGAATAAAAATTTAGCGTTAGACAAAAAAAGATCTTATCGCATCGCATTAAGAATGAAGATCCTCCCTCATAGCTTCGTAATAACTTCCAATTATTATTGTAACGGCTATTGTTACCTTAAATAGAATTTCGTTGCGCAGTGTCGTCAGAAAGTCGTACGAAATTGATCTTTAATACATGGTGATAAGGGTTTATTGAGTAACATTTGACATTGGCAGGTGTGACTTGGTACACCGTTTTGTGATAGATACTATACACCGATAGCTTGTATTAAGTTTTTTGTTAAATGAAAAGAAAGTTTAAAGACTTTGCGCATTAAATCAGAAATTTGATAAAATATATTATTATAAAGAAATAACATAGAGCAAAGTCCCCCAAAAGTTCCAATACTGGGTGAATGCCATTTTTCGTTTAAGAAAATGATTGGACACTTCATCACGCTGCTACAGTCACATTCTTGTAGATAACTGTCATTGTATCAACAAGATATTACAGGCGCACAGTATATATTATCGCCCGCGCCTTCGCTTGGGTTTTAGGGTGTTGGTTGTCATGTGTTACACAAAAAAGTGGACCATGTCCTTTCCTGGAGTTCAAGTTTGCTTCATCCTAAGTCGCAAAAGAGCGACAGATATACAGACATTTATAATATTATACTATAGACAACGCAAATCACATCAGCCTAAGTGAACGGTTTATGACAGATTTTAGGTTGAGAGCTCAAAGTATTGCATCGTGTAACTTACCTCAATGCACATTCATCAACGTCCGCCTCGCACAAGGTTCCAGTGAATGTCGGGGGACACTCGCACGTATACGAGTTCAGGCCGTCGATACAGGTCGCACCGTTCTGACAGAGGTGACCAGGGCAGTCGTCGATGTCGATCTCGCAGTTCTGGCCTCGGTAACCTGGGAATCAAAGGAAATTATTATAGTGACATTTTTTAAGGATACAGAGACTATATGGTCTAGTACATTATCTGATAGCATTGTATAATTAATATGTATACATTTGTTTCTTCTAGATGATCAAAATTCATTGATCACATGCAATGGACTCGTAAATCGATCCATTTAACTAATCGACTCCAAATAACATCGCTTTTCTTGTTATCATGATTATGATCATTAGTTTTTTAACAACTGGAGCATAACGCAAGTCCAAAACTACTGTATAATATACTAGGTGTCGCCTATGTCTATATATGTCCTTCCTTAAAGTGGTTTAATGGTTTGGTTTGGTCGTTAAAAGACAGACAGACAAAGTTACTTTCACTATTAAAATATTACTATATATAATTTAATATTCAATGCGTAAGATACAAAGTACGCAAGGTTCATAGGTTCTCCATATTATCGATGGTATAAACCTTAAGACCATATAAGCATCACCACCTGCCTTCAATGTCAGTTTCTCTGAAATGTTATTTTTATTGGACGTGCTGGTGTCTCGACTGGGTTATGACCTTGGAGGTCTTTCAACTTTGGCAACGTGACTCATTCGGTAGTTATCATATCGGATTACAAGCATTTACTTTTATTAGGACGATAATTCTGACCCAATCGGTTCGATAAAAGCTCGTAAATGGCCCATGTGCTGGGGAAAGAGTTTGTGGATAAGGAACAGGCAGGTTTTTATCAGACCTGTACGAGTTTCCGAGATGTTTGTCCGAGCATGAGATAAATTACAATAATTGAAAATTTAGTTATGCTTATTGAATTTTAACGCGTTCTTCGGTTATAATTAATAATAATAATAAATATGAGACAACATCGCATACATTACTCTGATCCCAATGTAAGTAGCTGAAGCACTTGTGTTATGGAAATCAGAAGTAACGACGGTACCACAAACACCCAGACCCATAGAAAACATAGAAAACTAATGGTAATCTACATCGACTCGGCCGGGATTCGAACCCGGGATCTCAGAGTGGCGTACGCATGAAAACCGGTGTACACACCACTCGACCACGGAGGTCGTCAAATATAAAACACGTATTAACGAATTACCGCCTCTAAATTACTAATTATTTATGTAACATATGCTATCAATATACACGTGGCAGCTTGGTAGTAGACTAATGAATAAGGCACTAATTGAAATATAGTTTTGGTTACCACCCTATCATTTGAATAGCATTTTAATTCTTTATACTATCTGTATTCTTACAGTCATCCTACTCACACTAATATATCTTATAAGCACGAATATCACTCATCACGCGCACATATTAGCGTGGAGGGGCGCGCCTACACGAGTAAAAAGATCTGTATCGTTTATAATACTGAAAGTTTTGCTGAGATAGCTTAGAGTTATATGGAAGTATTGATAGAAAATTCTAGAAAGAAGATAAATGAACGATGCTTGCACAAGAAAAGGCGTGTTGAAATCCATCAACACAACGGCCCTTACACATGCGATTAGCAACTCGGCAGCTCATTACCTTCATTAGGCCGATCGTTCCCACGCACATGTGCGCTTATGAGAAAACATTTAAATCTTTAGGGGGGAAGAACGTAACGTAAACATGTAAGGAACATCCAATGTGTCATGTGCATGTGTTTCAGCTGGTTATTGTTTCTGAAACTTACATGTTTATTGAAAAAAATTAAAGTCATGTTTACGATGGTTTTAGCTCGTTAATTTTTTTCGTAATTTTTTTATAACAATTACATGTGGGAATTTTTTGTTTGTTTTGGATATTTATATATAATCCTAATATTGGTTTAGTTTACGTTAATTGAATTATTTTATTATGTCTTTTATCATTTTATTACCTGCTCAACTTTTGCTGATACGAATAAAATTCATTCTATGAGATTTCTTCTAAAAACAGAGTTTCATTGTTTTTATAAGAAAACAATTATTTTTTTATTCAAAGCAGATAAGCATATAGATATCAATTTATTTATTTCTACATTAAAATTAAATATTTGACATTTAAAAACCATTAAATCGTCTTTTAATAATAAATTCTAAAGATATTTTACCTATAAAACTTTATAAATTAAAATTGTATTAATAAATTAACTTACAAATTGAAAGATTAACTTGATTTTTTTATATCTAAGGCCGGATTTGATTTCGTATTCTATAAATAATTCTATAAATAACTTCACTATGAGTTTGACCTTTGTTCATTTCAGCTACCTTAACATATACTTAACATACTTAACATTTATTAACATATATATAAATAGATATTTTTATTCTTCGAAATTAAAAAAAAAAACAATAAACGTTCACCGTTCAATAGTGTGTTAGAATGTGGAAAGGGGTACGTTATGTAAGGTACATAAACAATACAAATACAAAACCCAGACCACGACAAACACCCGTTTTGCTTAAACAAATATTTGTAGTGAGAAGGATCGACCTGCAACCGTCAGTGAAGAAGCCAGACTCATAAATTTATGTACTCATTGACTTTAATACCAATCATTTCAATTACTTTTACATTTTTCATTATGTAATGCAAGCTTTGAGTGCTTTGTTCGTTTGTAATATTTGTCATTTATGTTTTTATCATTGGTACTAAAAACATTTTTTTAAACCTTAATCTAGTATATTGGAATTCCGGTTTAGTGACCAGCGGGTCTAATTTGAGCTGCTTCCATTCATGATGAAATTAATCGTAACTGAGGGACATTCTACTTTTTTATATCGGTTGACGTTTCAATTCGATTGCGATATAGAGACAATTTATTAGTAGAATTAGCCCTATATTTTGTTTTATAACCACCCGTTTTATCGACTGTACCATTCTTTAGATAAAATGAAACATATCGAAGGCAACTGATAGATTAAAATGAGTTAGCAATTGTTAGCACTCTTCTTGTGAGACATCTCAATGTTATGGACATAAAAACAACAAATCGTCTGAAATTACATAAACATTGATTACTTTAACCCGCGAGTTCGATCGAGTATGCAATAAAATCTTGGAAATATATACATTATCATAAAAATAAACCACGCTATTATCGACCAAATACACATGAACATAGAAACGTAATTCCCGTAAATATATTACGTGTTTATCGAATGAATATTCGATAGTGTACATTATTTATGCTGAATAAACTTTAAGTTTGGACAATGCCATTAACATATGGTGTGAGAGTGTGTCCGTTCCTCTTTCCCATACATATGGTGATATAATTACTACACGGAAGCTATGAAAATTTTAAGTCAATATCCAGGGCTGACAACTAGTCGGACTCGTTCTAATTGCTCGTTAAAAAAACAAGCGGAAATTATTGAAAGTTACATTACTTTGAGATGTTCGAACGTTTTTTATTGATCGAAACTAGGTCTCAATTAACTAACGCTCTCACGGGCTTGATATTCATAAGTAATACGATTGCAATTTTTATTTCTTCCATCTGTCAACTGGTAAGAAACCCACTGTTTATTTATTTTTAATTATTTATTTTTTTGGAAACAAACAATTATAATTACACTTAATAGTAAAAAACAAATATAAGAAAAACATAAATTCAAGTTTCCACTTAAAATTAATACAAATAAATGACATATTATATTAAAAATAAAAACAAAAACAGAAAGCACAGAATGCAAGTGAAACAGCTATAATTTAACTATATGACGTAAACTAAATTTAAATTCGTTAAGTTTTGAGTTAAATATATCTAATTCTGTACAATGTTTGTTATAACTTTTACATGCACGTAACAAGAACATATTCTTTGAATAGTCACACTTACAAAGGGGTACAAAAAATAAAGTTTGGTTTCTCGAGTTGTATAGCAGTTATAATAATATTTACAAAGTTACTTATAGCTTAGAAATGCATAAATATTATGCACAATAAGTTTGAAAAATATTTAAAAATTAATTATAAGTGACAGCCCTATACCCGAATTGATTGTTATTCATATTTAAAACATCTGCTTTTAATCTCAGGCCGCTCTCAATGTGTTAAAACTTAAGCATATTTTTAATTAGTTATATGTATTTTCAAAATCAATTCCTGGCAACCGTTACCCGAGCTTTGCATTATCAACTGTCATAACGAATTGTTGAGATACAATATCAAAATATATATAATATATACATCAATACACTGCTGGATATATAGCTCTATATATACTTATGATCTGAAGAGCGGGAGCCGGCTAATGACGACTATGAACCAGGAGCCTTCACACACCTTGAAAGTCTTATCCAGCAGTATATTTATTGATATACATAACATATAATAGTGTCAAGGTCTACAAATCTCGAACAGAAATATAGACGTTCATTTTTATATATATTACTCAATACAGGATATTTGATAATGGAAATAATGAACAAAAAAATGTTAATTTCGCAATTCTAAGTGCAGAGGTAACGAATCGGCTCATTAGATTCATTAGACGTGTAATCTACGAAAATTGTTATAGTTTTGTAATATTTGCAATGTTAAAAACGTATATGCCATTATGGTCTTTCCACGCATTGTGTTAAAGACAATATTCGGTTAAAGAAATTCGCGAGAAAGTGTCTCTCGCCTGCGAAGGTGCTTACGTCAGAATTTTATATAGACCGGCGTTCGCGCATCTCGACTTCATTAGTTTTAGTTGCGAAAACTCATTAGAATCTAAAGAAAGGCAATATTGAATGGGAGGTGTTTATTTTATTAAGTGTCTGTGTCTGTATTTCATACAATTTCTAAATTATATATATTGTTTATTTTAGAAGAACTTTATATTGAATCCCGTGGCAATGTGAAAATCTTCCACATTTCTTACACTATCAAATGGCCCACGCCGGCGTATATATGTCATATCACAGTTGCCTGTTAATAACACTGGTTTACGCACCACTGAAACTGGAAAACAACAATACAGAACTGTCGTTTGGAGTTTGAATCCTTTTGTAACAACAGCAGATGAAGCCTCACACAGCTAAAATGTCATCTCTGTCAATCTCAAAGAAAAGCCAATCATAATTTTCGATCCTAACTGTAATTTGTTTCGCGGTAAAAAAAATATGATATTAAAAAGAAGACTTGGCAACATTTCATTCATTAATGACTCAACGTCGTTTCGAGAACCATAATTAAATTTTAAGTACCGTTTTAAGTTGACGATAAACACTGTAACAACCAGTTGGACACATTTAGTGGGCTGCGGCGTGTTGCCCGACAACGACGACGTCACTTCCAGTGGAACATGTGTTACTTCGACTGTGGGAAGTGAAATGGAATGATTAAATCAATCTTGAGTGAACGCTTTACGGTCATAAGGCGGCGGACATACATGTTACCTATTTACGATACGAAACTGGTAGCGTTCTGACCCCGACTTTATAAGTGTAACTTGCAACAACATTTATGAAATACTAGTTGTTGATAGCGGATTCGCTCGTTGATTGATCGGTAGATTTCAAGCACAAATAGTCCAAGTTATCCTTGGACTTCAAGCTCGATTCATACTATTTTTAAAAACATTTCAGCGATTTGGTGAAAGTTTTGGGACAACAGGCAGACAGTTAGTCGAACGTATTATATGTAATAGTATAGAAGATTCATTGCTATAAAAATAGATTGCAATATTCGTCAGAATCTCTTTGATAGGACAACTCTATCTCGAACTCAACTCGAACAACGTATTGATTTCCAAATGAACAGTAATATTCCATTGTTACAAAAAAAGTCTCGTCTCTTGAGAAGTTTTACTTAGTGCTTTTTCTTACACGCTTCTACAATTTGTATAAGCACATGTGGAAGAATTTTATCAAACACGTGTAAGCACGACATATTCCTTCACCATACCAGTGATAAACAAAACCGCAATCAAAAATCAGTGTTGCCTGATTCAAACCACTAAGCCTCTTTCTATCCAAGATACAATATACTATAAATATTAAACCGTATATTTACTTTTCATATAAACAAAACGAGCCCGTTCATTGACAGTTATGTATCTATGGATGTTATATTTTCCGACATATTTATTACCCCTCGGCGCCATATTCTTCAACATGATTAGCACCGTGTTCTTTCGTTGACCGATACATAAATACTATTTATAAGATGTTGATATTTTATATTGTGCTTTCGAACTAGCGGAGTCGTGGTCGCCTCGGGCAGTCCACAGAGTAGCTAGGCACGCAATGAATGCGTTATAAAGCTGGTATTTTGTTTTAAATTTATTCATCATTGTTTATGTACTGTAATTGCTTTTTTTTTATAATGCTGTGTATTCGCATCAGTGAACTCTGCCAGGGTCAATTACAAATGTTTTCATTGATTCTAAGTGTCAATATTTTTTATCGAAGCATACAGATCTATTCACTCAAGAAAGCGCCATTTAGCTTAAATATTTGTATTGGCAAATGTGAGATAGTGTTTACAAGATCTTAAGCAAAACATAAAAAATATATTATATTTTTTAAATTTATTGTGGTAACTATTATGTATTATTAAATAAATGTAGACAGGATCGCCTCCGTAACTGAATAGGTCTAAAAAGATCAGATTTACGAAAGAAGTACTGCCATAACATATTGACGTTTAATTTTTTAATTTTCACTGATTACAAAATGTAAAAGTATAGGTCAAGTTTAAAGATTATATTAAATTATGTTAAGATTACATTGTAAAGTTGAAACTCCATTTAAATGTTACATTGAAAAATACTTTTTAGGTTATTTTTGTTTCGCAATGGAACGTAAACACAATAATAAAAATCGACTCTGAATTCGAAGACAAAATTTAAAAAGTATGCATATCTACTAACAAAGATCTAAATTATAATAATAAAAGGATTTAAGACCACTTAACACATAGCACTGAAAGCACTTTAAATACAGATTTTCGTTCTACATTCGCTTTCTCTATCGTTACGCTAATCTGCGAAATAAATTGACCAAATGATTTACATAATGTTTCGGTATCTGAAACTACATTGCTATAGTCTTTGATTGCACTCTTGCGAAATAGTTCACAGATAAAATATGTGGGAGAAACCAAGAGTTAAACCTCCTCGGACAAAAGTAAATATATACCGTTTGTTATTTTGCTTTAATAAATTAATTTTATCTTTAGAATATTGAATGATTATCTTTCGTGTTTTAACACTTTATTTTTGAATTCGAAAGTCAAAATATAAAAAAATACTGGTTCCAATAAACGGCCTCAAAATATATAAGAAAGTGAAAATATTGCAAAATATTTTTAAGAACAAAAATTACGATTGCAAAATACTTCAGTGACTTTAAAAAAATACGCATAAAACATTACGTATTGACTATTGAGCAATACACCATTCACTAATATTTAAAAAAAATTAGTAAAAACAACACTGTCAGAACCGACTTATTATATATATTTTATCTGTTGCCAATGATATGTCAATAATTATATTTCTCGATGAAATAAAACATGCCCTGTCGGCACAGATAAAAGCTATTAAACTAAGAATTGAATTGAAATTAAACATATCTTTATATATTAATTAAATTAATCATAATCTTTTTTTTATGATATAGTTTGGCGGACGAGCATATGGCCCATCACCCATAGACAATGACGCTGTAAGAAATATTCCTTACATCGTCAATGTGCAACCAACCTTGGGAACTAAGATGTTATGTCGCTTGTTCCTGTAGTTACACTGGCTCACTCACCCTTCAAACCGGAACACAACAATACTGAGCACTGTTATTTGGCGGTAGAATAACTGATGAGTGGGTGGTACCTACCCAGACGGGCACAAAGCCCTACCACCAAGTAAAATCAATCATTTTGGTTTACAATAACCAAGAGGCAGGATTAACAGAAATAGTACTTCGATCACAACAATGTGACTCTAAGAGTCATCACTTAAGACATTTTTATACATCCTGTACATAATAAAATAAGATAAAAAATAAAATAATGAGCTATTATTATCATAGGTGAATATCGCATGGAACAGCATGTTTTACACCAAATCCCATACAACACTAACGGTGCAGATAATATCAGCAAGAATAAACAGCAACGTCAAAGGTTAGAGGTGAAGCAATGACAGGTGTAGAACTTATAGCTTTAATATATCTTATCAAGTTGAATCAATAGGTTGACTTCTGATCTATTTAAGACCGTACAGTAACGGGTATGATAATGGCCATTAAGTACAATTATGTAGAGCACTTTTATTTTTATGACCTTATATGTGCCTTAAGGCATTTCAATTCTGCATCAAAACGACGCCGCCGAGTTATTTTTCACTCGTTAATAAAGCATTGAGTAGTTATTTATTCAAGAATCAATAAGAACATTTATCATCAATCCAATTTCGTACAAAATGTATACCTATAGAATTACTATCAACAGTCTACTTGGTATAAAGTAGAGCATACTTCCTCGTAATGTAAAATAAAAATAATAATATTTTATTTATTATTTATTCCAGATTATTATCGACCCAATTACTGATACTCTCTCTAATTATTTAATTTAATTCATCAGACGACCTTTTTAATAAAAGTGTGAGCACATCTGCTCAATGTCTCACGAACGTTTTATTAATTTTATTTCCAAATATAATTCACAACACAGGGTCTTATGGAGTTTTTATTCATTTTATTTCCAAGAGTTTCGAAACACTTTTTTAAAAGTATACGCCCCAAATTACTTCAAAACGAATTTAAACCAACACAGACAATCTTCAAGACTGTATAGATAAAATTGTGCTACAGTGCACAAGAGTTGGTACAAACCAGCAGGAAGGTTGGGTACTCTGTTGGTCCAAACAGATACCAAAGAAATCCGGTACAGGACCAACAACGACCAACGCATTATGTGAGAGACTTTAGTTGCCAGCTACCCAATTCTGGACCACGGTTTGAATTCCACGACATAAAGCCAAAATGGGTTTTTATTACCCTGTCCCGGAAATCGATCTTGAAATCTGTAACCTTATATGATTATGCTAGCCGTTTAAACAAAGAGGCGTTTACATATATTTACGGCGCATACCAAATAAAATGTAGTATTCATAAAATATTGATTAAAATTTTGTACGGCTGTTTAAGTAAGCGATAAGTAATTGGTAAAATGTCTGAAATAACGCGATCTTAAAAGGAACTGCCGATACCAGGCTGCGTTGGGAAACGTGACTCGGTAAGGTAAATTGTCCGAGCATTCAACACCGTTTCGCTTTTAAACTTGATAAATAATTTAACGGTGATGTTAGCACGTGATTAATTGAGGTTTTTGGAATACATTTATTTAACATATTCTAAGATAAATGAGAGAAAAACGCAAACTCAATGTTATGTGATACGCGAGTACTACCAATCTGCCACGATCACGTTATATGGATTTCCAAATACAAAATTCTCCAAAAAACGATGATCATGGAATAAATTACGATAGATGATCACATCCCTTCTTCGGTTAACTATTACAAAGTACTTTAAAACCGTTCCATTTTCCATTTGAAGCTAACCATTTGGAAAATACTCTCAGCTTTTTAAACAATGCTCAAATCGATCTTTAAACTTATTCACGAATTCTCCAATAACTATTATATGAACAAATATTCGGTGAAATTTCTGTGGATAAAATAAAACAAAAACACACTTACCGGTAGGACAATCGCACTCGTATCTCAACTGGTCCAGCTGCGTGCACCGTCCTCCGTGCAGACACGGCGAGGGTTCACAGGGAACGTACTCCGTATCACAATCCCTGCCGGTATACCCTGGCTCGCAGACGCAGGTGTAGGAACCGTGGGTGTTGAAACACCTTCCGTGATGACAAGGTCCTGAACCGCTCGAGCATTCGAAGACGTCATCGGTACATCTGGAACCGGTGAATCCAGGTGGGCAGGCGCAGGAGTAGCCGACAGTCGTTGTGTTATCAGCGACGCATCGACCGCCGTTCCTGCACGGTTGGGATGCACAGTGGTCTTCATGGGAACATTCCTCTCCTGTTAATAAAGAAAAATAAGCTTTAGTCCATCATCTTCCAATAAAATCGATTTATCAATAAATTATATAGGTATGTATTTGTTCTAGAATTGGTGTCCTAAAGTAACGCTTCTCGCAATCTCGAAACTCATCTGAGAACACGATCTTGTGTCAGACAGCTGTAAGCGACTTTGACTGTAATGTATATAATAATAATAACGCATTACCTTCGATTTTAATCATTTCATGAGTGTGATACGTGAACTCTTACAGAATAATACCTTTTGCTATTTATTGCTGTACCATAATCAAAAGACGAGATAAACCATAGGGTACCCACCCTATGGTTTATCTCGTCTTTCATTTATAGAGCCGCCTTTACTTTTAATAAAATCACAGACAGTACATTAAAACGAAATGTTCACATAATTTAAAATTCGATACCAATTAACGGATGTGTGAATTGTATTTGAATGTTATTGTAGCGCGTAAAGATACGACTTCATTATATCGTCCTGGACTTGATTTCTTAGCGGTCATTTATCAAAAACGTACAGCTCATTAAGACAAACGAAGCTATAGAACAGGGAAAGTTTACGATCAACTGTATAAAGGCTTTTAAATAATATATAAATTACAATGGCAACTAGAAAGAGAACATATAGCTCGAGAGAGAGATAGCTATATGATGGAACGTCTTAATGTAAATGTATTTGAGGAATAATTAGGTATTAAGTTACCGCAGGCAATTAAGCTGATGATACATTGTGTTTGTAATTGAAGATTTCTATTGCAGCGCTTCGCGTAACATAAATCAGAATTTGTGATCTAGCTTTTGTTAAGTTTATCAAATGTAATAATAATAATAATTGCTTCCTTTTTCAATCAATGTTCTAAGAAATAACTTTTAACAATATCCTAGATCATAATTTCCTTACCAAAAATGTGTACAAAATTTCAAAAAGAAATTTTTACAATCACATTAACAAATAGAAATATGTATATTGAATATTTTGTAATAAAGTATCTATAGTGAAGTACCTAATGAACTGACTATCTGCAGTGAAGTTAAGAACTTAAGTTAATGGCAACTAACAGGACATCGTGAAATAAAACAAAAAAAGACAGTTGAAGGCTAAACTACTAGTAGTTAGAACACGCGAATGAAAGAATACTGATTTTTTGTGTTTAATTTGAATTCAATTTATCTCGTGCTCGTGCTTGTGTCCAATGAAAATCTGCCACGTGTATGAAATAAGCACCAAACAGATTGTAGAGCTACGTCAACATGAAAACTATATCAATATTATAAATGTGAAAGTAACTCTGTCTGTCTGACTGTTGCTCTATCACTACTGAACCAAAGCAAACTTGAACTCCAAGAAAGAACATAGGTTCCTTGTTGTGACAACCAACACCGTAAAACGCTAGCGAAGCCATGAAACTACTAATCAAATAATTTTAATAACACCTTTCCTTATAACTTCAGAAGCAGAACCTCGCACTATCAAATGACTTAACAATAATCGTTACAGTTACAGTTTATTAGGTGGCAGGGCTTTGTTCAGGCCCCACTGGGCAAGTTCCACCTCTTTTCAGATATTCTTTCGCCAATTAGCAGTACTTATTATTGTCATGGGCTTCTACTACTACAGGCACAAGGAATATAACTTAGATTCTACAGATTGTGTCTCATTAACGATGTAAGATACTTGATATATGTTACGGTGCAGTCTTCGGTGGTAAGGACCACCTAACATCAGGTGGCTAGTTTCCCGACCACCATATCATAAAAAAAAAACATCTTTAATGTTTAATAAGTAGATGTCAATAACAGTATTCCATTTTACGATATAAGTTATCATGTTACAAACGCAACTCGTAATCAAACTCGTTTCGGTAATAATCTAAACTTAACTAACGGATCTTCGCCTGAGGTCAATACGTTGGGACGAAAACCAATAAAAAACGAATATATTATACTCTTCAGCTACTTAACGAAAATACCTGTCACATTGATATTTTTAGTTAAATAAATTTGGTGTACCTACATTAAACGGTGCATTTGTATTTCCGTTTTTTTACTAAAAGTAATTATTTTTTCTAATTAACTAAACTAGGTCTGTTTGTAAATATTTTATAGTTAGTACAGTAATCCGACTACTATTTCAAGTAGTAATAGTTACTAGTTTTAGTGCATATTTGTATATATTTAAGCATTTAATGTCATTAATTCTTTAGTAGTAATGATTTTTTTTATATATTTTGTTATGATTGTACTGTAATTGAGTTCTACGATATATAAAAAATAATATGTAAGTATGTTACTTATTGTTTGTTTGTCACTTATTTTGGGTTCTAGTATTTTATGTTATATTTGTGCCAAATATAAAGCAATGTTCGGCTTTCCACGTTGACAGTTTTTATACGGTACGGCTTAGCGCTAGAATATATTGTGAATTAGTTACAAATAATCACTAGTAAACCTACACATAAATATCAAACATATCTCCAAAAAGTATCAACTCAATCGAATAGAGTTACAAATCGATTAGAATCGAAAATGAGTCCATAGATCTATGCGGTCATAGAGGATTCGTCATCAATTAATCGAAATGCCTCGCTGACTAATAAACTTGTGTTAAATGACACAAAGAATTTATTTTGATTGGTTGAACAAGCTCAATTGATGTTGTGATCACATTTTCGATTGTAAGACACATTTAAATATGAATCAAATCTATCCAAGTACGGTTTTGAATATAAATTCATAAACGAATATAGCACCAAAAAGTGTATTATTACTTGCTAGATCGAGTGTGTGTTACTAGCCTAAAATTATGTTACAACATTTAATCCACACACTAAAAGGTAAAGTTCAATAAAAGATTTTAGAAACAGTTAAAATTATCTCAGTAACATTGTGTAACTACCCTAATAATCAAAATCAGTACTTAGACAAATGGCGGACCGTAGACCCAGCTTACACCCTAACCCATTTCAAATATATTAAATTCATTAAGTACGATTAAATAAATATATATTTCCTTAAAGTTTACATAATATTGTAGTCAATATTACGATACAGGAAGTGCTTTCTCTTGACATCCGGTGTTATTTTCGGCTGAGCGCTTTGATTGTTTAAATTATCACCGTTTCTAATAGTGTGTGATTTTTTTACAGAAAGTAGCAAATTAGTAAATTATAGAAGTACAATAATACCGTTGTTGAGAATAAAATCATTAATAGATAGTTGTGAGGGCAATTTATACTATTTTCTCCGATATTCATTTAGTTTTTTTTTTTTACTACTCATAAAAGCAATAAGTGATTATAAAATAAATCATTTATAACAAAAGTTCTAGAAATGAATATGAAATTTAACTTATAATAAGTTTTATGTACCTTAATAAATACAATTTTATGTTTGTAAATAGTTAATGAAGTTAACAGCTAATTGCAAATTAGTAGCAAAACACGCAATTCTAGACTCGATCGTATCGTAATAATATGACATAACAATAATTACATAGATATCTGTAGAGATAACTCTGTGAGAAAACACTCGAAACTCACCACAGAACACGAATGTAAGATATCAGCGTGATATACAAAATTGACACTTATATCATTATAAATTTTACATAACACAGAGATCAAAATGGCTTATCACCGCAAGTCGGTCGTTCACATTTCAAGGGTGAGATGCGAAGTGAATCGTTACAGAATTAAACTGCTTTATACTATCTATTATATATGAGTATTTCTTGCATTGGTTATGCGACTCTCATTCAAGCAAAGAGCCTTAAATTATATAATATATACCGTTATATAAAGACACTTATTATTTGTAGTTGGTATTTATACGAACAAGTCTTTATACCCATATGCATTACATATGGAAAGTCTTGTATTGTCAAACTCTTGCTTCGGAAAGCTTTGGAACTCTTTCCCATCGTTTCGGATTTCTTCTTTTATAATTGCAATTTCTCCTGGATAACTTACTATTGCAGGCCAAGAAATAGTTATTTAATTCATTAAAATAAAATCACCCTCGTCCTCCTTTATTAATTACCTGACTTATTCATCTCACTAAGATCACCGGTTAAAGCTTCAACAGTGTCACGTGACCCGTTTCCTATAATATCATTAACGTTTTAACGACCGCGACGAAAATTGAAAGCCGATTTTTTAATTACACGAGTCACAAAAACAACAACTCGCCGGCATCATTCCAGTTGATAATATAATTGCGTGTAACCGAATGCATTGAGAACGACTGAAATTTACAAACGATTTTGAACTCTATTGTCGCGTGATTAGAGTCACGCGCTTTTGTGTCAGCGAGCTATTAAAAGGTTAAATTGAAAGGAAATGCTAATCTTTAAGACAACTTTCAAAATTTATCGTTACTAGTTTTGTCTCCTATGAAATTAACTGTCAATTTTGTAAACGTTCATTGTATATACTATCGTTAACGATCACGTCCCGTTTTTCCTGAATCTACATTATATGGTATAAAACAAAGTCGCTTACCGCAGTCCCTATGTGTGCTTAGATCTTTAAAATTACGCTACGGATTTTGATGCGATTTTTTTTAATAGATAGAGTAATTCGAGAGGAAGGTTTTTGTATATATTGCATAGGCAATATGGTATAGAAACACTGATAATTTTAGAAGTTTACGTGATGTCGTAAATAAACAGATTCTAGTATATTTAGTATCAGTATGGCATCCGTGCGAAGCCGGGTCGGTTGTTTTATAATAAATCGCTTTACATCGGATTTGTTGCTTGTAATAAATATGATATTTCCAAGACACAAAGCTTAATTAAAGTCATTACTGGTTCCGCGATTTATTCATAGCTTGTCCGAGATCAACACACCTGTTGCATTGTAATGCAGCAGTCATTCACCGTATATAGGAATTATCTAATGAGCATCTAATACATCGGATAGCTATCGCATTAAAGATCAATAAACGTAGTCATATTTCAAACCAGAACACCATTATGCTGTCATAAAAAGATTTATCGGTTTTGCTTAGTAGCGAATCTACCTGTACAAGCAGCGTATATGCGTCTGTATACATCCTCTGCGAATACGAAAGCCTTAAGATGATATGCAGTCCTGTAATTGTCTTATCCACAGTATTCTTTCGCGGTGTTAAAAGTATCTTTTGATCGAGATAAAATTATTGTCTTGGATTTCCATTCATTCACAGCTGTCTCGTAATATACAGTCATTTATATGACACATTGTATTCATGCTTATATCGAGAATATTATCGATTAAACTTCCTTGTAAACGTTTCATGCTTACTAAGGCCTCGTATACACTTAAGAAGTTGAAACACATTTGCCAGATTTTCAACTGGCATGCAGGTTACCTGACACTGTTTTCCTTCGTCAAAAACGAGATTGATTATACATTTATACTAATATTATCATTGTGAAAGTAACTCTATCTATCTGTAGCTCTTTCACGACATTTTGCTTCATACCAATTTGATGAAATTTAAAGGACATGGGGTACCTTTTTGATTAAAACATGACCAAACACGAGTGAAGCCGCGATAAACAACTGGTATAAACATAAATTGGCTAAGTTTCACGTATTGTAATTATATGGCCTATCTCGTCTCAGAGTGCTGATTCATCAATAATTGAACTCACCTGTGTAGCCTGGGGGGCAGTCACACTCGTAGGTGTGCAGTGACGTCAGCCTGCACGTCGCTCCATTCAAGCAAGGCGCAGAGTCACAAGCCGCAGGGATACGGATTTCGCACAGGGACGCGCTAAAGCCAAGCGGGCAGTCGCAGGCGAATGAGGGGGGCGCTCCCCCCGCTCCAGGGCGCACTCGACACGATCCTCCGTTCTGGCATCGTGGGCTTGATTCGCTGTGGCAGGGGTTCAGGTGCTGGCAGAACTCGCCGGCGTAACGGGATGTACAGCTGTAACAAAGAAGGTTTGATTAGCATTTCAGTTTATATTCCAACAATTACTAGAAGCTGAAAGTAGTTCAATGAACCAGTTTAAATTAAAAAAATAGTTTTCCTATTCGTTAGATAGTATCAAGCTACACTACGTAAGTAAAATCTACTAAAACTAGTACATACATACGATACATAGAAAATATTTATACACCAGGTTTATAATAGTTTAGTCGACCTAATATAATGATTACGTCAAATTTTATTACTAAATTTACGTAAACCGTACATTTATTTTTGACATTAATACTATTTCTAAGTTTAAAGGAATCTCACATTATTTTGACATAAGTTTATGGCATGTTTGAATGATAACCTAATCTGTTAAACAAATACGTATGTTGTCATAAAATTAAAAAAAAAAACGTAAATACTCCTTGAATTTCAATCGTAAATTGAACTTCGAACACGGTAACAATATAGGATAAATAATGCAAATGAATCGATAGGTTTAAGGAATTTAATTTATCATGCAAACCTTCTAAGAAAGGAGCCACAGTTTTAGCCGAGCTACCTGCAGACGATACATTTAACATACATTGTATAAACAAGCCAGCGCCACTGGTAGGCAACACTATCGCGCCTGCGCCGGACGACGCCAATAAATAACGCTGATACGTAGCGACACGGCACCGTGACATGCTCTCGCGCACCACCACACTCCGTATAGTTTTCCAATGCGCTTATAAAAATAGACATACTGTATATATTTTAATAGAAATAACAATTTTAAAATACGAACGTGTTCATTTCAAAATTATTCCATTTTTAAAAATTAATATTAATACGACTCCATATAAGGTGAGCCGTTAAAACAATATAATTTTAAAATTTCGAATTTAGAACGAAATCGAAGTTTGATTAACGCATTTCAACGCGTGCGCATTAACGTATGTCAATATTTTATAAGTAAACGTTTATTTTTAATCGGTTTCCAAATCTTGTAGGTTGGTTTTGAAAGATGACTCAAGATTGACAGTACACACCTATTAAATTTAAAATAAAACAACTTATAGTATATTTCTATCGTTTTTAATCATTAAATATGAAAAAAAAAAATTATAATGAAATTTCTTTCTTTATATAAACTTTTTATACGAGACAATTGACGGCTACGCCTACCTCCCAAAGCGTAGGTACATATACTTCCCACGGAAGAAACCTGCTATGTTACATCCGTTGTGCAGTGGTAACAATTTAAGAACAAGTGTCGTGGTACTTAGATACAATTCTTGACTTTCTCCGTCGACCTATGCAATCCACGCTTCCTCAAAGTTTCAGAAAGGAAATGGCGCAGTATTTTACGTGTTTCACATTTAATAATTATGATATTTAATTAATTATATTACCCAACATAAACCTTGCGCTTAAGGAACCAAATATCTACATTGATTGATATTAAACAAAAAAAATTACATAATACTTTTGTAAGACTTTTTGTGTGTTCAATATGTTAAAACATATTTTTATATCGAATTGAATTTAAAGACAAAATTCCAGCAAATTTATACGAACATTTTCATGGATAGCATTCAGAACCTGTATACGTTACGTGGGCGGATCACGACGCCTCTCCCACGCACTGACCTCAGCTCCAGGCTGCGCTGTTCTTATATTTTATTATATTATAGATATCCAGAGATGCCTTTGTCATGTCCCTTGGAAGATACGGATCTTTGTTTCAGATTAAATCTGTACTTTTTAAGACGTTCAAATTAACCAAATAAATTAATCCACTGCACACATACACAATTACTGTAAATACTTTAATAGGTTTCAATTGCATCAAAAAATACTGTCAATAAGATAACCTCAATTTGTATTGAATTATATCTGCGACCTGTTCAATAATATACAACTAGGACGTGCCACCATTAAAGCACTCTAGTAGTGTTGTAGTTCAAAAAGGTTCATTTCAATGTAACATTACGAAATTGTAGAGAGAACAATGATTACGTACCATTATACTCCAAAAGACTCATAAAAAGACAGCAAGAATATTTAATTTCAATATCATCAATGTATACGATATTTATGTAGTTATTCAACGTAAACAAACTTGAAATAATTAAATTGATAATCACGATAAGACACCGCGAATACATTAGCCGTGTCAGTGTGTTATTTCGTAATCATTTTAACTCCACGACTGCATTGAGTTGATTAGAAAATTGCACTAGAAAAATATTGGAACGACGATTGAGTACGATTAAATACAACATTTAATGTACATTAAATTGTAACAATACCGTAATGAAACAAAAAGATGACATTGCTGGCTACCGGCGTCCATTATCTTTGAAAATAATAAGCTAAAACACGCCTTTGTTCAAGCATGGTACGCTTGTCTAGAAGCTAAATCTTCATTAAACTGTGCACTATAAATTATAATGGAAGCTATCAATGATCTTATTAAGGTAAAAGGAGAACTGGAACGGTTGATGATAAAGCAGTTCGTTTAATCAAAGACGAAGCGTTGTTAGTTGGAGAAGGTTTGTAAGGTGATATTTTATTTGAGCCGACGGAAGATCCAGTGTCGCGGACGAGGCGAGCAGAGGCGAGTTCGCAATAAATAAATACATCGCATGTAACTGTTCGGTTATTCGATATTCTGTAACGGTCGTGAACTTTAAAAGACAAATTAGGTGCTGTATTGGAGAACAAGAATTCGCTTTGTTTATTGTTGCGAGTGAGCCTCTATTGATGCACATTTTATTAGAACATCTATCTGCTCTGCGCGGTTTAACTCTCAAGCATGATTATTACGCTGCATTTGAGAGGACTGTAATGATTATATAGTTTAAAAAGTATTTTTTAAAATTGAACCTTCGAAATCTAATCTATTAAATAACTAGATATTAAATTACACGTCTCAGTTAATGAATATTTTACTTTGTATTGTAATTAAAAATGAGTATAAAAGTGAGTAGAAAACTAACTTGTTTATTTATTTTCATGATAAAAAATATTCTATTTACTAAGAAACTTTGTAATATTAATATAACCTGATCAGTTTCATCGAATTAAAATAAATTAATTTTAACAATATACGACTACATACAAAGTACAACGTCAAATGTTAATCCATTGAATTACATTAATTATGTAATACATAACGGTACATTGAAACAATACATACATACATACAGGTATATAAATACATAAAATTAACAATTAAAGGATTGAATTAGCATTTTGCTAACTGTCACGTGTTATCGAATTGTTCCTAGAAACGTAGGAGGCATGCCATTGGTTATCTGATGCGCGTAGTGCGCTCATCATGCGCATGCGCACGCATATGTGACCCTTTATCTTTATGCTTCATCGCTCAGGAATCATACCATGTATGACGTTATGGTGACATTTCAACCCGGTACTGCGGACATGGGTCATATCTTACCTTATTTTTTTAATGTTTTTGTAACAATAATATTTATGATACAGTCGTAAATCTCTATAATATAATTTTCTAACCAAGTGTGAGGCATACCCCCAATTTAGCTTGTATACGTTATTTCATTACGTACGCAAATTTCATCTTTCTAAACTGAGAAAGTGTAATGAACGGATATGTTTTCTGAGCTAATTAGATTGAGATAACGTACTGAATTATCAATAACATCGAACGTCGCTAAAACTTAAAAAATCGACAAAAAAGCTTAAAGAAGCACCGTTAACGGAAGCGAACGGTTTTCGTGAACATATCCCAGTTTTTCTCACAGCGTCCCGTTCATCCTGTCTTCATTAGGTTTGACATCACATATGGATAGACAGTTACATCCCGTAATGGTAAGGCGATGCACTCATTTGTGCGAGATTGCCTATGATGTTTCCTGCTTAGACCAGCTCCAAAACAGTCAAGTGCCATGTCTATATCTAATGATGGAACATCGGATGGGATGAATGGGTTATAGAGATATGGTCTAGTAAACTGTTTCTAGAAAGTACTATGTCGCGGTGGAATGCTTATTTTTTACATAATCTAATCTTTCTAGAACTTTGGACGACTTTTAATCAAATTTCTAGTAAGCAAATAGTTATCGCCTGTTTACTAAGTAACGTAGACTTTTCAAAAAAGCTCACCAATGCTCTCAGAATATTGCCGATCTGAGTGAGTCCAACATTTTTTAGACAACCTTTACTGTTTCGACTATATATTTTAATAAAATATTTTTTATTATTTATTAAAATATCACAATGAGCTGATGGCGAGTCTAATCTAGGTACTTGTACCTACATAGTTTTTTTTGAGAAGCTAGCTTAAGTTCTTCACTTCTACAAAAACAAATGATTTGACGTTTAGAAGATGTATTTGTCAACACTGTATTTCTGTAATTTATGTAAATAATATAAACTCTCGTTTATAAAAAGGTCGTTTTGAATTTAATGCAAATTTATAAAATATATGTTGCGTTTTTTTTTTAAATCACACGGTAATTAAAAATATTCGTACCCGTGTATTGTAATCATTTGAATAACTAATTAGATTGCCTATTATGATTAAACAATTACATACGAAAAACAACAGGGTTCTTATTTATTTTTTTAAGTAATTATAATTATTTTGAATGTGAATTTCTGGAAAACAATAATAACATATTTATTATTTTTAATAGACATTTTATTTGGTTAATATTGTTAGGCTTGAAGGTAAACAATATTATTTCTAAAAGGACGTATGAGACTAACTCAAACTATGTATTTATATTTAAAACAGCTATAGAATATATACATTTTTATTTACACTCTTAAGTTCACATTTATAAATAAGTAAAGATAATTGTACATCATATATCCTGAGATAAAAAGTAGGCAATAAAACCTTACGCCCGGTAGCTGTAGCTTTGACCACACTTCATCACGCCGCTTGTGCGCTTGCGCAGCTTGTAACACTTTTAGCCAGCACAAATAAAATACCTGCCTGATATCTTTTATATCAAGGCTTTTTATGTAGATTTTATGCGAGCAATCTTTATTATACTGCTATATTCGTTTAATTGAAATTGTAAAGTCACATATTAAAATGGGTGAAGTGTACCCTAACACCTAATTTCATTAACATGCAATATACATATAAGACCCCACATACACCTACGTTCTGTTTCAGCTATTGTTGTACGAAATATAAAATACATAATATTGGTCCTTCGTGCCGGACTTCCCACTACCTGTAAATCTTAGCGATAAAACTCGTAGACAACCGATAAGAGACCTCACGAACCAAGTAATTGACGTTATAACAAAAGACAAGGGTTTAAAACTCATTTCCTAACCTTACGAGATTGTCCTAGGACATAAAGTTGATTGTGGAATTGATATCGCTGATATAGAAAGCTATAACGCTGAGACTGAAGCTATAAATACTAATTTTATATTGAAAATGTTGAAGGTTTCAAGTTTTATGGGAACGACTAAGTGTATTTTGCAAAAGGTATAAATAAATATACTTGCTGAGATATTATAACTGTTATAAATTATATAAGAATTAGGAATACAACACCGCTCGTTTAAGTAAACTTAGAAGTGCAATATACACAAGTAGATCACTTTAATTCGGTTTCGCTGCGCGATTGGGTGAGAGAGCGGCGCAGGCGCAACAGTCGCGATCCGCTGGGCGTGGCCTCGGTAGCGGGTGGGGACGGGTGACCGAGATTAACTTTGACCTGAGGTTATCTATACGGATATTAATGTCCTGTACGGGGAGCGGTAGTAGAGACGAGAATAGGATGTAAGGCTTTAGAACTGGTTGTTGCGTGCGGTACTTGAGTGGGATGGTGTTAGGGAATTGGCAATAACTTTAAACGCTCGTACGGACAAGTTGTATATACTCTATTCCAACCGTAACAGGAAGAAAGCCAAATAAATAACATTTGACAGTAAATTGACGCAATATTGTTGGTCGAGAGTTCCATATATCAATGACATTCACTATGGAATTTCGAAAGACATATTAATCAAGAACTGCTCGATGTAGCTGAGGTATTATTATATGAGGTTATATGATTTTTCTTTACTTTGGATTAAAACAAAGATCTGAATACGATATAATAAAAAACAATCCCTTTTTTCATACCTAAAAATACATTTATAAGCATGTAGATAAACGCAAGTGTTAATTAAAACCAATTGAGAATAAAAATAGCGGTGTGTTAATGTTTTTAAATGGCAAACTCCGTGATTTCGTTATCTCTCAATCTGTATTACTTGATCGAACGAAACTCGTGTTACTTTTAATGTAAGTCATATAGAATGATATCCTTATTGTAAATCGAAGCAATATCGTTTGAATGAACAACCGGTGGCATTTAAGATCAGAAAATGTTAATGTTTGTAGAGGACATTCGATAGCTTTCAAATATGGTCTTAATCCTACTAATATTATAAATGCTTGTTTTACTGAGTCGAGATGGCCCAGTGGTTAGAAAGCGTGCATCTTAACCGATGATTGCGGGTTCAAACTCAGGCAAGCACCGCTGATTCATGTGCTTAATTTGTCTTTATAATTCATCTCGTTCTCAGCGGTGAAGGAAAACATCGTGATGAAACCTGCATGTGACAAATTTCATAGAAATTCTGCAAAATGTGTATTCCACCAACCCGCATAGGAACCGTGTTGGAATATGTTCCAACACCTTCTCTTCAAAGGGAGAGGAGGCCTTTAGCCCCGCAGTGGAAATTTACAGGCTGCTGTTGTTGTTGTTGTTTTACTGTTATATAGGTTATACATCAGAATAACACATAGGCTACAATTTATATTGATTTTATGTAATTTGGTCATAATATAACGATACCAAGTACCGATGCGAAGCCGAGGCAAGTCGCTAGTAGTTTAATAAATGCATTAATTTCCTGTTTTGTAGTCTGAATACGATAAATATATTTGAAAGGGTTCATGTAAAGGAAACGGTATTTGGAAACACCATGTATAAAGCAGGGAAGGAAAACGAGCGGCCGGTTACCGCTGTTACAAAAGCATTCTAAAAAGCATTAGCCATTCCATTCTCAATAAGCCTACTATCTCATTTATCATTCTAACTGAAATAGCATTCATAATTTAATTATTACTTGACGGTACGATTTCTAGTTGATAATACCCGACCAGAGGCTACGCATGCGCTGTCATAGCTGAGGATAATAAATTAAGCGGAAACGTGGATTTGTACCAAAATTTAATTGCATTGTATTTTATTATTCAGCTTGTAACTCATGTTCACTTCAACAAAGATCCATCAGATCAGAAGAAATAAATATAGCATTTGGGTTCAAAAGATCTCGGAAAGTGCGGAGGTGTAATGATTTAACTTGTTTCATAATATATTGATGCTAAATATTATGATAAATGATGATAAATTACAAAAGGTAACATATGCAGTGTATCTGTAACATGATTGATTAAAAACACAAGCCATTTTTATTTGATATGACAAAATATTATAATGTAAGCTTCATAACTATTGTTACTAAATGTAATATATCACGAGTTTTGGAAAAGAAAATATAGAAACAAAATGGAGGATTGAATTATTTTGTAAAGGGATTGCTAATAAGTGTCTCTGTGTAATCCACTAGCTGTATTATAGTAGATTGTGAGTAAATCAAAAAGTAAAATCTCAAAATTTACATTGAGACGAGATCGCACCTATGGCACTGGAGTAGACCAGTGATCAAGGTCGAATCGTGCCAGTCACACGTTATCGTTGATCAGGCTCGGCTTAGGAGAAAGGAGCCGCTGAAGCAAGTTTGGCCACATTAGCGAATGCGGTAGATTGTTTCGACTTTATGTTACGTTTATTTCAAATAAAGGAGAATACAGCTAGTATGATGGAGAACGGATAAATAAATGAATCGTACAAGCTGAAGTCGGCCACAGCAATAAAATACATAATGTCTAGCTACATTATACATTTTGATTCGAAAGCGATTTCGTAAAAATGCAACCCATATCGGTCTATAGTTCGGAATTATACATCTATATAAATCATACAGAAACCAGCTAAGAACAGTTATACGTAAATTTTTAGAATGTTAAAGATACAGAGGCCTACATTTCAGAAAGATACTACGTGGGTGTATTTACACCAAAAACGTTTTATACGTTTAAATAATGCACAAAGCGCGTCAGTATCGGCGCACGCGTCCCGCGTTCCCACGCGTCCACACAGGCGCACGTGTGTGCGTACGCGTGTATAGACGTGTGCGGCGCGCGCGCAGCTTGCGTACCGGCCATAGAGTAAGACGATAGGAATTTACGTTCGACTTGTTATTCCCGCGAACTTATTATTTTAGTGGTCATAACACATGTGGCGATTAACGACTATATTCGATATTAATATAGTTGTGGGAAGTTGTTACACGCATATTAGAATGCCCCAAAATATGATTTTTGAAAGCAATAATACCTTGTAAATACGCTATAAAAATCAAACGAACGCTTTGGTGTATGAGATATCACCTTCTATAGAGCAAACACAATACCCTATGCTAAATTCTGTATACCGTTTAGTCTATGACACCCTAGAATCACATCCGCACCCATTGCACGGCTCTGATAGATGACAGGCTTGTACCGAATGAGATCCAAGGTGAAACCGAATTGTGTGATACAATTGCTCGAAATAGTAACAATGTAATATCAACGTATTAAATTACGATTCAATCTAGTTTCAGATGTGAATTATATAAAATATTACTCAATAATAAAAATAGATGAGTCAGTATAGCATAAAATACAGTTTACGTTTGTAAAGGTTTCGCACGTAATATAGCTTTTTCTTTCTTACTTACCTTGAAATTTGAATTTTTTTATTTTTATGGTCACGAGATCAATAAAAAATATGAAGTAATAGTTTACGCCGCAGTGAGGTGTATGTTGAGATACATGTGTTAATCTTTCTCACTAACAAATATTATTCAGATCCGTTCAGCTAATCTTGTGAGATTGTGTTACTGAAATTCCGTACAACCATAGAAACCTTAGCAAAAGTCAAGTCAAAAAAAAGTCTATCGTAATGATCCTTCTTGGTAAAATACAAACAAATGTAATTGACGAATCTACACAAGTCTCAAGGAAACAAATGTTACTGTTCTGTCAAGTATGATATAAAAAAAACATCCGTGAAATGACACCGCATGAAGTGCTTACGACGCTGGCACTCGTAACATGTATATCCAACAGTTTCGTGTATCATAATGAGGAGATAAGCCGTCATCGCGTTACATTTCATTATTATACGTCCACTTTACAGAACCATTCTCATAGTTTAAGGGTAATGAACCCTTTGTTCTTTGAAGATGGTCGTGTGATCATGTTTTTTAACATGTTTCATGATAACGGGAAATGTCGTTTGTGAGTTTTGATGTTTTTTTGAAATGCTTTTTGTAACTAAAACAATTTCCAACGACAGTAAAACTTGTTTCCGTTTCGAAGCGACTTCGCTATTACTTGCGACTCGTTAGCTTTTGTCTTAGTTACAACACTACAGAACATAAAATATTATTATTTTCAGAGCTAATCGCAACGCACAAACAACACCGAACAAATTTGTTTTCCAAGTAAGTTCATATAAATCACTTCTTCGTATCTTCGATATTTTCTTTATTTAAAATAAGAAAACGTATTAAGTTGTACATAATGCTCATCTTCAGAGCGTCCATGATCTTTAATGGACTTGTATTTACCTTATGTCTAAATTACAACATAAAAGAGACGATTATCTCCGGAGAGACATCCATTCATTGGCGACCCTATCGTCTCATTGTGCGAAAGAGCTTCGGGCTTCGGTTCAACAATATGGAATTATTATCTACAAGCGAGGATCGAGTTACAGCACACACGTGCACCGTGCAAACGACGCCTGCGCACCCCTGTTGTATTGAATCTTGTATGTCTCTAAAGTTGCTTTTCACTCCATGACTTACCGTCGGCTTCTATTTTAGATAATAATTAGTAAGAATCATAAATGAAGTTCTAATTCCTCAAATAATTGTTTTTTAATTAAATTACATATGATATAATAAATCGGAATATTACTTGATATGCGTATCGATAATTAGTGAATTATTTTATACGAGTACATTTGAAATCTAATACGTGTGATGCTACTCTGATTAGCCATGAGATTTATCTATAAAGGCTTATTCGGAACAACACAACTGTGTAATATGAACTCAGCAGTGAGCGAGATTAATAAGACCACTTAGCAGCCTACAGGAATCGCGTTAGAGCTTGAAATGCGCTTGGTGGGCCGATTGCAGATAACATATGACGAGAACCATATGCTCCGCCTGAGAACCTGATTTTTTGTTAAATGAAAGACTTTAGGATCATATCTCTAACTCTCAAGACTTACTATTTTAATTTAAACAGTAAATGAATGTTGAAAAATGTGATAGGAAATAAAAAGATTCATTTTTGATTCTTAATATTCATGATTTATCTGCACATTAATAGATCGAATCAGTTGAATCTATTTCATGGTCATGAATATTTATTACTTCCTACAATTACTGCATTACAACTAGTTCTACGTTTAAATAAAATTTGCAGAGTTATTGTTCTAATGATAAATCATAAAGATATAATATCCGTTGAAATAATAAATAAAAAATATCGAAAAGCACTAGGAGTCAAAGCTAATTTCCATTACCAAAAGTAAGTGTTATCAAAAATCGATGATTTGTTTAACGATATTATGAGGTGCTCTCGAATGCCTAAAAGTTAATTTATTTGGAGGCACGTCCCAAAAGTTATCACTTTGGCAATTACCGCAAGTCTGTATCGGTCCGAGATCGTGATAATGGTGTGACAAACGCAAGGCATACGCGCCGATGTCGGCGGGTCTCGTAGCTATAAATCTTAAAGCAGGAGGACGTGCGCAGCCCTTTATTATACCGAGACATGATTGCCCTCAGGCGCTCCGAACAAAACGAACACTTAGTAACAAGCGGACTCGAATGCGACGATTTTTGTACTTTTTCTCTTTTAGACAATTAGAACGCTGAACGAAATTTCAAGGTTATAATCATACATTGTAACAGCAATATTGTAGCCACAAGCGCCCAGCGCATATACTGGTATATGTGACCGTAAACAAACGAAGCGTCGAGCTGTGATTGGAATATACAATCACTGGAAAACACTATTTTCGGCATACAGCATATGTCACACTTTTTTATTGCGAATTCCATGTTTTGGAAAAACCATGTTGATCGTTTCGATACAATTTAAAAATTGAATGCGATTCAAGAATCGTGGAAACTTTATAATTTGATCCGAATTATTAGATAAAAAAATGTACTAAATAATAACAATAACAGTGTAGATAAAGAATGAAGAAATCATGAACACGAAAACACGACCTCGAACGTGTAACAAGAGTACGGAATGTAAAAACATGACATCCGGGTGCGAGTTCAAATGGGCACCAGAGCAAATTCAAAATGGAAACATTGAGTTTAATCTCATATCGGATCAATGAGATCGAGCGGGGTCAGATCAGCATGCTAAACGGCGCAACAACTCGAGTAGTCCTCAAGAATCAGCTACATAACATAACTTATAACTTGGGAACCAGTTACTTGGTTTTATGTTATCTACAGTACTTTTTCACTCAGCATAAGAATCAAATTTCAAATACCAATCAAGTATTACACAAATTTACTGATTGACAAAGTTTAAACTATCAGTTCAGAAAATAAGTACTGCTAACCGATTTAAAAATTTCGAAGTTATTTCGTTTGACGTTAGCTAAATTAGTACTTTCAGAAAATTAATGTATAATAGTATAGAATACAGTTATTATCACCGAGATCTGAATTGTTTATACATATAAATCTATATGTTCGAACATCTGCTCTGAAATGATTCAAGAATCACAATTTAAATATTCAAATATTTTTAAAGCATTAGTCACATTCTTTCGATCTTTGTCCCACATCTTAGCCGCTTGAGCATTATATGCAAATATCCGACGACACAAAATTGTAAATGACAGCGATTGCTATTTATGGCCAATCGCGTTCATCGTAAGACCCTAAATAGTTAAAGAATTTCTAATAATGGTTTTAAGATTAATCGATCATTTGTATTCAAATGATTGTAACTTATACCTGTATTCCATTTTTATTTAATAATAATTATTAATTTACTTAATCATATATTAAGTCAATTAATAATGCTAATTAGGACGCTAAATCGTATTGAAAAATATCATGTAGTCCATGTATCCCCTGAATTATGGCCCTAAAATAATATTTCGGTAAAAAATATGCATATAACATTTTAGATGAGCACATTGATAAATTATAGTAGCTCAATATATAGTACTACACAAGACTGGCAGGCCATTTGTTTTCAATTGCAATTGTTCCAAACAATCTCCACGCAAAGACCATTTCAGCGGCAAAATTTGGCCACAATTCCAATCTTAACATCAGAACGAACGGCCGTAACGGGTTTGTGGGAAAGATCTCTCGCGCCCCGGGCACCAATGGCCGCTGTTCTGAGATTGGCTCGACCGCCCCGGGCTACCATTCCGACCCGCTCCTAACCACCGGTTGTGCACTTACTGGCAGGATCTTTGAGGAATGTTTGGATAATTTCCCTTTAAATAAGCAAATAAGTTTAATAGTGTCCGAAGTTGAGTCATCAGCTAACTTTGTTGAACTCAAAACGACCTAAACTCGTAAATTCTAAGGATTATGAATATTTTGTATGAGGGCTTTCTATTTATGTCTTTCTGTCCATGTGCTTGAAAAGCATTTCTTTAGCGAGGTGATCCAGAGCTGAACTAAACAGCACAATTCAATTGAGCGAGCGAACATTTCACTGTAATTTTCTTGGACGCAATTTCAAATGGACTTAACAATTACTGTAGTTTTATAACTCTTCATAATTTATAAGTCTTCACATGCAATTTTATGGTATTCAATATAGCATAATAAGTATAAATATTTATGTGAATCATTAACTGAAATATTATCAAGCATTAGTTACTTAATCATAGTAACTTTTAATTATGTTTTAAGTGTTCTTAGTTAATTGCATATATAAGAAAATTAGGATCAAGATGAACATCCAAATGCATTCAGGGCTACGTACTGAATATACCATTGTTCGAGCACTTTGGCTTCTAATGCTTTGTATGTGTCGAATAAATTTACTTTAGCATTGTTCCAATTAACTAATTGCTTCATTAATTTAATAACATTCAAGTTCGGATCCGATTTCGTCCAAATTAGACGAAGGCATGTTTTCAATGAAATTTTAAATCATGCGCTAACAAGGTCCTCATGCCCTCAGACACGAACAAATCATATCGTCAAACTAGTTATGGTCACTCGTGATGTAACGACTAGGTATGCAAATTGTGCGCGGGCGCAGGCGGGTCGTCGACCGCCATGTTTGCTCCGCGTCCCATTGGCTCCGCGGAATCGATTTGTAACGTGCTCTCAGCGAGATAAGGTCAATGCCGAAGCGTCTTTCATCTGCTACCGATTTTCTTCTTTTAGTTTATGTATCGAGTTTTTTTACTTTGTCTCTTATAATAATTTTATTATTAATGCTATAATGTTAATTCGTTTAAAATGTATGTTATAGTTTAATCTGAAACGTAATTGAAATATATTTCTTTAAATAGGCAGACATTTCCATGAAGAGTCAATTACAGCACGTTGTACCCTATTAGAAATATAAATAACAAATCCTTTCCAACAAGAGTACGTGCACTGAATCAAACGCCGAACACCGGTCCCGCCCGGTCTTCAAACTATGATAATTATAAGCTAACAGCTCTTTCTATACTAATTAGCTTCACCTCGATCTGACGAACGGTTCTGAGGTCTGGGAAATTAATAATGAACACAGCGAAGACAACATACAAAATGGGTTATTAATTTTGATACAAACTTCATTAATAAATATATATTCTAAGACTTCTAAGAATTGTTTTAAACGGACAAATTTGTGAAATTAGTTAACGTTTCTTTAATACATAATATGTCTCTAATAATTGAATGTTAAATCTAATTCGAGGTTATGAAATGATGCGGTCGTAAAACCGATCCCCGAAGTATTCCAATAAAAGCCTACGTTCCGTCCGTCCGTTGGAGAGCAATTGGTGCAGCGAGCGAGTTTTTCAAAGCAATAAAATCTGTTAATGGAAGAACAATCATAAAAAAGCGGCGAATAAAAAGCCAGACATATTCAAATCTCTTTATACCCACCTGCGATATTTCATATGTCGATCACAATGGCCTTATATCGCTTTATTGGGTCGAATCATGGACATTCAATGGAAAAACCTAAAGCATTCAGCTTTTTGATTTATATGATATCATTATTCAGGTATCTCACTAGACATGTAAGATTATTTTAACGCTTTCGATTAACTTAATCTTGAGATACCGTCATATATTTAAAAGCTGAATGAAGATTGCAAATCATCGCCGATTATTTTATTTCGTCATTTTGTCCGTCTTTTAAAATTGTAATGGAGTATTTTAGCTCTTTTAAGATAAGATTAATCTTCGATTCAGTAAGACATCTCAGGTATTGAGTGAGGCGTTTGTTTATTTTTCTTTATTTTCCATACCATTGCGGGGGCTTATTCAAATGAACGGGCAATCGGTCGCCGACACCGTATTAAAGCTTTATATTGCCCACCGATCGAAGTGAGGCGAACAAGATATTTCTAAAAGACATTAAAGACGAGGCAGTACTGGAACATACCGACTTGGAATCGCAAAAAAACGTAACGTTATTCATTTTTATTAAGCGTTCCGCAAACTTGTTAATCCAGCTTCGTGGGAATCTATCGGTTTCAACTTCTTTAAAGCATACGGTGAAATTAGTCAGGTTATAGATAATCTTGAATCTCCTTATCTGTATGCAAAAACACTTAGACATAGACGTACTGCCATATGAGATTCTAGTTCATTTTTATTAGCTATAATAACTACAAGATCGGTGTTCATTGGAAAATGATGATGAAGTAATGAATACGTATTTGTACGCTTAGAGGTTAAAGATATAAAAAATTCTTAGTGGAGTAATAATATTTCAGAAACTGTCATTACTACGGAGATAATTCAAAAATCTAAATCGTTTTTTTATTCAATTTTAAATGTGAATCTCGATAATGTTGATAATGAGGATACATTAAAGCGTGCGTGGGCGCCCCACACCTGTCTTGTAGATTGGTTTATACCTTGTGTATTTAAGAGATTTTGATAGTGAATGACAAGAAATTTTAATTATCAGATCAGAATGACCTCCAAAACGAGTTTTGGGATTAGTTGATCAAGCTTAAAGGCGCAACTAATGGCCAATAAATATAAATAGACCAAAGTGCATCTTGGATGAATTACAAATTCAATTTTAGAATTAATTAATATAATTAAACTTAAATAAACAAAAAGGGTAAATTTAATATGACACAAACTCATTAAAATATATTAAGAGATAATACAAAATAATTTGTTTATGCAACAATTGATCTCAAATTGGATACCGACACTTACATCTAATTACAAAAACATGAGCCAAACGAAAACATTGTTGTTAAAACAAGCAACAATAGTAATGCAACGACAAAGCATAAAATAATTTCTCTTGACATAACACTTCGTGTCATCGAGACGATCAGATCAATGGACTTGGATGAACTTGGCCAAAAAAGCATGAAGATTTCTTTAAATAAACATTCATCGGAATCGATTCGAGTCTTCGTCTCCGAGTGTTTACTTAGTAACAGTCATCTTTGAATAAATCGATTTCGAATGGAGACCTGACGATCGAACGAGAATGGACTTTAATGGAAGTACTTAAAAACTAAATTAAATCGTCGGAGTGGATATTAAATATTAATGCATTTGCTAAAGTAAACGATATTCTTCGTCATTCAACACTCGGTACACTTTCGATTGTCGGTGGTTTCGTCCAATGACATCCGCTTGGTGTTTCAACTGTTAACTCGATTTTAGAGCGACACACTCAAAATACTTAACACTGAGACAAAGGAAAAAGTATTTTAATAATACTTAATAAATTTAATAACTAAGCTATAGTAATTAAATATTGATGCAAGTACGCAACCCTTACTCGAAAACGCAATTATTCCCGTAATTATGAATTTCCTAAATGATTTGGGGTATAGCACAGACGTTGACCCTGTCCATCGATCAAGGCTGGGCGTGTCATGCCGCTCGCCTTATGTAAATGCATTACCAGTAATAACAGGTTGAAAAGCAACATCTTCGAACAATATGTTGCCATGTTTATGAGAGGAATGCGTCTTTACACAATCAGTGTGTTGCCATTAATGTGAAACAGAAAGATGTTATTATTTCGTCCGTAACTCTGAGTACTTCGTGATAAACTTGAGAGTTTTGATTGTTATGTGTGTTCGATTTTAAATTGATCCCATATTTTAGTTGAGAGCTCTATTCGAGATGACACAACATACCATATCACACGCTACTAATTAGGAATATTAAGCAGCTGCGCCGCATTCTGATACATCTATTTAACGGCATGAACGTTAAGTACTACTAAATGTCACGGCATATATTTATTAAAACCTTCCTCACTTACAACGTCCTCTTTCACTCTCAACAGACCTCTTTATTCCATTTCGGATGTTAATTGATATCACTTCTCACAGTTTCGATAAGTTCCTTTCCAAATATATTACTCAATGGTAACATCCTGGGTCAATGGTAAAATAAAAAACGTTTTTTTTACAATATAATAAGAGTTAATTTGGAAATGTCTCGATGCAAAATGAAATATGATTGGAGAAGTCTCGTTTGCCTTTCAAAGGCTAGCGTAATGCATGCAAATTACCGGTCCAGCAAGCCGTAAAGTTTGCATTGACAACAATGTTGTTTACAGAGCAGTAAATCGTGTCTGCTCCGTCAATGTTTCGCATTGTCCACGGACATACAATTCTGATGTTACGTCAAGTGGCTAATTAGAAATTATAGCTGTTGAATTAAAAGGCCTTTTGAAAATAAGGATATCGCATCGTTAAATCACTAAGAGTAATCACTGGCGGGGCAACTTGGACGTTAGGCGTGTTTGAAATTCTAAATCGAACCGCACGCTCAGCAAAATCCGGGTAGACATTGCAAATATTCTTAGCGACATTATATAAAAAACATTTAAATTTAATCTGACGATTAAATTCATTCTCACGTTCATACTTAAAAGCTATCAAAATGTAATCCTCTGGTATCAGAATTATGTTTGTTCTTTATGCTTCGATTTTTTTTTTATCGGCATTTTAAAGTTAGACCAACGTCATGATCCATTCGAACATCAAAATCATCATCCACGATTTCCCGGTTCGTGCGTCAATAAACGGAGGCTCTATGTAAACAAGGCAGGTTGATTTGTTTCGCTCTCCGGTGATCCGAGATTTAAATGAGTTTGTTTTTTGTCACGGGTCCGACTCAGTCGGGGATCGACGGAATGATGACAAAGTAACGTTTATTTTTTTTTATTATCTATGCATATTTATTGAAGTGCGTCAACAGCCAGGTTTAATGATGACATACAGATTGATATAAATTTTAATTGAACTGGAAGAACAATATGCGGAGATGATTATTCATATCCATCTACAATAATAGCAACGTATCAATGCCAGCGTTGTAAATCTTATTATATGAGCGTGCTTGAGAGATTTATCATTTAATTATGGGCAGATTAAAAATCAACCGTTTTGATTATGCATTATTGAATATTCCATAGCGTAAATTTTAATCAGTAATACTGATAGACAGATAATATTTTAATTCAAAAGTTAATTTTATATATGTTTCTCAAAAACGAAAGTGTCGCGTGCGTGCTACACGCAAATCCGACGCACCATTGTTCCAACGGTAATCACTTTTATTAAGTGACGTTAAGGAAAGTATATTAACTTGGTACAATCTATCAATGTAGTCTGAAAACAGGTGAACGAATAAACAATAGAGAAACTGATATTTGAAGGCAAGATGTTGAATTACTAAATCTTCAATCTCACTACAAATGCTCTTTTTATTTTCTTACTTGCATTGCCTAAAAAAACAAGAATGCGACTGAAATTTCCAAGTTTTGATTTTTGGTGTTTTTGACTACTAAATTCCAAAAACAGACCCAAGAAAGGATTTGATCATAGAAACTCAGATTGTCGAGAGCCTCATTATCTATAGACTAGCTAAGACGGTAAATATATAACATGTAAGTTGCTTTAACAGCGAGACCATTAAGAAGCAACTCTACATGAACAATACCTCATATGTCAAAAGTAAAACGAAATAAAAGCGTTTTGTCTTCGCATTCATTATGATCTTTAATTAATGATTTTAAAACCAGGTCTATTATATTGCAAAAGCTTTATGGATAAACGATACGAAAATCTATTAATAGATCATTAATTTTACATGGTATGTTAAGATATTAGATTTTCTATAGCTCATAATGATTTGACGTAAATCAACGATAATATTTCAAGAGGTAATTTATTGAAATCAATGCCTTTCAATCGCATCTATAAATTTAATAACTATGAAAATAAAGATTATCTATAATTCAGTTTATTGGAATATATTTCAGATTATACAATCTGGACTGGATACAATCTTGTCCCTAAAAAAGAATACTCTTTTTTAAGGACAAAGTAGAAACGAAATGGATACTGTTTCTGAAACTACTGGCTCTGCAAATACTTCGTTAGATCTGGATTTAGCTAAGCTCTATGGTTCTATAATTTATCTGTCATCTATAAATCCAAACGCATTCAAAGATAAGCACTGAGTTGCTATCATACGTTATCAAAATATAACAGCAGATGTAAGTACGATATTAACCAAGCACGAGAATATCCGTCATGTTCCTCAGTCGTGAGCTCCGAGCGCCATTATTTCATTAGACGAATAATTGATAGTTAACATTTATGTTGTAATGTTAGATTGATAGCTCGTGTTACGCGTCAAAGTTTCAGAACGCCTGTCTAAATAACATAACCCCATTGTGGGTGGCGATCTTGTTAATTTCTTTTCCACCAATATACCTATTCCTTTCTCATTCAATGATTAAGTACGAACGATTTATCATTTTATAACAATGCAGCGTTCGGTAATATTAACAATATGTTTTGAATTTGGACGATGATGAAATGAAACATCTACCTGAGTACATGTATCATATTCATTCGACAAGGATAAGTGTATGAATCGTTTATTGTTTTAATGTGGACCATTTAAATTAAGAAAGTTTATACAAAATTGACGAGATGAGTAGAATTACATATGTTACTTTAGAGATGAATTATATTTTGCAGTTAAATTAAATTCGTTAATATTATTATCTAAACAAAAATAATTGGACATATCTTTGCCCCAGTTATAAAACCGTGAACACACATGTGGTCTGACAGTTAGGAGGGCCATTAAGAAGAAGACACACGATGCAAAGCGGTCGAAACGAAACGTGCTTCACGGCATCGAGATAGTAAGCTCAGGTGTTTTCACGTATGAAAAAACTAGATACAGGAAAATTCAACCTTAACCTAAAAACCAAGAGTCTAAAGTTCCCTGTTTCACTATTTGTATAAGTTTTTGATCTTTTAAGGCGAACCAAGTTTATTGCTCATATTGTCATCAAGATTTTTCAAACGATAGAATGACCTAAGACAAAGGTAAAATTACACTTGGTTCATGGCCATTTACAAAAGTTCCTGGAAGTAACTATTTTGAAGTTGTTACAAGAAGTACTAAATAAATCCCAAAAAATCACGTTACATTTTAAAAACTAAAGTACACAGAGATCGTAGATTGTTTAGAAGAAATAATACTTTAAATAAATCTTTCTGACACAAAGTTAAATAAATAGTAAATAAATGAGTTATCTAGAGAGACAAATCTGAAAATGCTCTCTAACCAATATAAAAACTTATAACAGTAAAAATAATTCAACTGCAATACGATAAATCGCTAAATGCTGGCATGTCAATTGTGCTGATTTAGAACTAGTCTTACATTAGTATCGTTGAATCTGATACAGATTTATTTAGAGATAGCCTTAAGCCGAACCCTTAGGGAAGAATACAGTTTAATAAATTGGACTACTTTCTTAAGATTGGCATTTCAATAAAAGCTAGAGACAGACTATAATATATATTAGAAAACAATTGAATCAGACCTAGTGATAAATCAAATTAATTTTCAAAAATCGATTGCGAAAACTTTTTACGAAATATTAACCAGAGTTAGGGAATAGATACAATTTCTTCCACAATACTCCATAGATATATCAATGAAATGAAATGGTTAGCGATCGTGTGTGGCCTCACAGTAAGATTTAAACATCGAAATGCTTACGAATTGCCCATTACCGTGTATTAAACAGATTTAAGACTCGCGTAATGCTTACTGCTTTACCAGTAAGGGCTTGGTCTGTTTATGCTAAATACCCATTCAAACCTGGCCGCAGGAGCTCATAATATTTGCATGAAGAAATCTTCATAAGGCAAGGCAAACAAAAGATAATGAGTATCGTCAAAAGATACTTAAGAGAAACTAAGAAGGAAAAGATTAAATCCCGATTTAGTACAGCAGTCGTAATTTAAACATATTATTTATTAATGCTATAGATTTGTTCTGAACTAGACTTGGGTCAACTAATAAATTCAAGACGTAATAAGGTCAGAGCTCAGATGTTTAGAGCTAAAAGACACATAAATCATTTTGAGATATACGAATATATCTGTCTCTTTCTAGCTTTATACTCCTTATGATCAAAATGGCGATACCAACATTGCTTAAATATAATCCCTTTGAAAAATATGTCTTCGTCAATTTTAGTTCTACTAATAAATAAGCCGGTATTTATTTTCAACCTAAGCTATCCACGGTGGCTATTGTTTCGAATTCGCCTAAGTAAACCGGTTCGAAAGATAAAAGCACCAAAAAGGCCGCTCCAAGCATGCCTACCCGACAAACCTAAGAGAAATTCCTACCAAAAGTAGTTTTATTAGTGGCCATTTTAAAGAATTTCGGTCAAAGTCCGAACAAAAAATTATAGACGTCCTCTAAATTATGACCGTGCCGACGAATTTTGCGTGAGGAACGTCTCGAGAGGATCATCGATTTCTCAAAATGAATCTTAAAACAACAGGGAATTTATATATTGTATAATAAGACGGACCGAAATTCTTATAATTACCTATATTTAATAAGTCAAGCTAAAAGCAGAAGCCGGTGATTATTAAAGTAACCATTTTGAATATCGTAGCAGATGCAATACGAGCGATGTTGAATGTTAAAAAGAATTATAAATAACCGCCTTCGGATAAAGGATAAAAGAATTAATCTTTTTGGTGTGACTACCGACACGATCCTGAGGTGAGAATACTAAAGCATAAAGCTTGTTTATGACGCCTTACATGGAGCAAGCGAGATTGGGAATCAATTTAAATATTGCAGTTGAATTAATGATACGAACTCTTAAACGACCACATTACTTACAAGAATATTACGTTATAAAAAATAACAAACGACTAGAAATAACACAAATGAAAAATTTGTTTAAGATAAAATTATAACTAATCTCGTTCAAGCGTACATATTTCTCGGGCTAAGAACGCTGATCACACATCCTGCGTTTCGTTAAACAAGATAATGTAACCGGTTACAAAGCATGTAGAGAAATTATGCCCTGACAAAAAGCTAAACGGCTAAAAATAAGATGAGATTATAAAATTCTCTGTTAAAATTGCAAAGCTTGTCAAAGGAGAAAATTTCTTTCGAATAAAGAAAGATATAAGTATTTGAATATAGATAACATCACAACACGAGGGCAATTCCCAAAAAAGTCATTTCATTTCTCACGCTCGGTGCCAAGTCATCTTAAAACGAATTTGAGGTAGTGAAGGCTATTATCTCTTTGGAATCAAGTCAAACAGACCAAGAAAGAACGATTTGGAGATCGGTAACTAGAAAGCTGGACAAAAAGATATTTTTTGTTAAATCCGACACCTTGAGTGTTAAATCAAGGCTATATTTGTGCATTGATATATAAGTGAGCGTAAATAGAACAAAATTAAATGTTATTCTCCGGAAATCCCGAGTTGATTTTGTTTTGTTTTTAAAATTCAATGACACATACAATGATGAATGAATCAATAGTGAATAATGAAACATGAGAAATAAATATATAAATTTTTGAAGTACATCAAGATCAAACAGAACCACAAATATTACGTAGCGCCCGACAAGTTTTTTTTTTATTACAATTCGTTTGCTAGCGACGTAACAAGGCAGCTCACGAGGTAATATTAAAGTAATGCATTCTCTCTCCTTTATTATAAACGCATTTACTTCTAATGGATTGTCTTAGATCAGAAAATAGATCGTACGGTTTTTTTTCTTCAATTACGATGCATATGTCAAATGAATTACAGTCACTTCCTTTACACAAAATCATTGAACATATTAAAAAATGACTTCTGTAATTAGCTAATTTGTCCTTTTTTTATTTATTTATTTTACAACATTCACAGGCTCGCAGATGCCCGTGCCTTTTTTTATATTTTATTTTAATCATTTTAGGTTTTTTATTTTATACTGAACATCAGTAGATCTTCGCTGGATTTCATTCTTGTCGTCTTCTTAGGAGACGTGGCCAACACTGACATTTCTTCTTTTTTTTAATATTTTAAAATAATGTACACCTAATCTATAATAAATAATATGTAATAAAAATATGTAGCAGTATATGCGTAATTCTTATTACTACAATCCAGCGTGTATAAATTTGTCTCGCAGACAACTCGTAAATGGCATTAAGGTACCAAAAGTGCTATTAGTTAGAAGGTTGTTTAAATACATCAAAACATTTAGGTCGGTGACGAGACAAAACTAAATTACGTAAGTGTCCTTGCTACAGTTAGTGCTGCATCTATCTTGTTTGCGCAACGTATTCATGCGATGTCTCCGCACCTCTTGCTCTATGCTCAGTTTGTTCAGCTCCGATTTGCTCGCCACCGAGCTATTTATTATATTTCGTAACCATATAAACTTCCAATCTCACGTGATCATTTATATTCTAATGCTCAAACAGCTCGGATTTCTAATCCCCTCTTAACACGCTTTGCTTGTTGGTTTCGTTTTTGGGTAACCATTGTGTGGTAAGCGAGTTTATTTATGATCGAATTGATTGTTTGGTTTTAAGATATTTACAATTTAAAAGATTTTGATCATATTTTAAATATTGTTTGAATTTTATAATTTCGTCTAAATTTGTTTAAGACGAATAATCAGATTTAATACCTTACGATTCCAATACTACCATAGATAATCTATTTTAATCTATCTTTACATAAGTATAAAACGAAGTTGCTTATCGCTCTGTCCCTATGTATGCTTCGATCTTTAAAATTATGCATTAATCGATAGAGTGATTCGAGAGGATGGTTTTTGTATGTAATACATGTACAATATAGTAAAGAAACAATGATAATTTTAGTAGTTTATGGATGTCGTAAATCAACAAATGCTATAGTATGTTTAGTACCAGCATTGCAACTGTGCGAAGCCGGGGCGGGTCGCTAGTTACAGAATAATATTTACTTCCCTAGTTCTAGATTCTGTTCTGGCCCTTATTTTTACGATTTCTTATGTGACGTCATAACTTAGAATGTCTTTACAAAGAAAATCTGTATCAATAATGTCGATGATGTTGTAACGTACAACTTACACTGAACCAAAAAACGATCTGGTTGTCGGTGGACTCGTTTGTTCTCACAAATAAAATTTCGGTACACTCCACACGTATGTGAAATTGTCGGTTTTAGCATTTGTCGTTAACGAGCCACGTTAAATAAGTATTATTGCCTACGTGAGTGGCATCGTATTATGGATTGGCGGTACGAGCTTTTTATAGTGCAATTGCTTGTGTAACTCAGTCTGCTTCTATTAGATAGTGTGTTTAACTTTAATTCATATTCCTATCTTTATATAGAGGAAGTAGTTTTGTTTTTATCGTATGTTAGAGCTTCATGATTGTTTATATATGGTGTCCAGTACATCCTTCACAAGATATAGTTAATCAACATAATCGAAGATGAAAGTATTCCAAGTAATAATTTGGAATAATCAGCTCATCAGTCAAATCATCTGCACAAAAAAAAGTAAACCTGAATAAGACTGTCCCACACTAGTCCCACATTTCAAGTGTTATCTGTGGAGGTATTCTGTAAGAAGATACTCGAAACTCACCGCAGACGAGTGACATGTCAGAATGCATTATGAATTAGTGAAATACGAAGTGAATGTCAACAGCTGAAACAGATTTGATACTGCTATAGTGCTAACCTATCTTCGCCTTTAGTAGTTAAACAATTGCGATAGTATATGTATGAAGATTATATTTTTATCAATTCCCGTTAATCCATCCTTTTGTCTATAGCCTCTCGATCTCGCCTAACTGAACCGAGTTACAGCACAATAGAGCTGCCTGTACCATAAAGCAAATCAAGGAAGCTGATCTCAGACATTTTAAAATCAATTCATTTACTAAGGTCATTGACCCATGGTAAACTCACACCTTAATACCTTGCAAGTGTTATTATTACAGATTATAAAACAAACTTACCGTCTTGAATTAAAAAAATATATAAAAACTCATTTTACGAAATCTCTTTCAAACAACGGTTTGTGTAACTCAGTTTAAGAATATATCAATTTTAAAACTGAACATTAAATTATTAAAAAAATCTAGTTACCTAAAGCAATTCAATCAACGACCAATGAAATAACGGAGCGTTGGTCTCTATTAGTCTATTTGTATACGACTAGTTTAAAAACCCATTACAACCTCTCGAAGGCGCTTAAATTAATACATAGCTTATATATAACGCTACAGCTATTTCACTTTATATAATTAACTTGTTGGCCGCGGTTTTGCACGCGTTTTACGAGTAATTATGTATTTTGATGGAAATCAAGCCTGCTTTGACCGTGAAAGACCAACAGACAGAGTTACTTTCCTATATATAATACTAGCAGAATCTGTGGCTTCACACGCACGAAATTAATAAAACATTACCTATACCTACAGCATACAAAACGTCCCCCGCCATTTTACTACCTCAAGACTATCGAGAATCAAACTATCTTTATACCAAATTTCATCTAAATCGATTCAGCGTTTTAAGAGTGAATTTGTTAATGTGAATTATAAATATACAAAAATATAAAATGTATGAATTTTCGAGTATAAGAATCTAAAAATTCGTACCAAAATTTCAATTAATAATTCAAAAGTCATTAAGTGCCTTTATTAGCGAAGTGTTAATTAACAATAATTAAACTAAACAGGTATGTTAACTGCCGCTACGCTTGTACTTGCCTAATTAATTCTAATAGGGATTTGTCAGATTTGTGATTTATGAATCAGAATTTATGTCATTATTGACTATGGTACAGATTGTAATTATAATACCTACTAATGTTACATAATTTATATAATTCAGGTCGTATTTATCTATACTTCTATACTAATATAGTAAATGTGAAAGTATTTCTGTATGTTCTTGCTCTTTCAAATATAAAGCTTGATCTCCAAGGGAAAACGTATACTTATGACTTTTACTTGACGACTAACCCTTAAAAGATGAGCGAATCCGCTGGTCACAACCAGCTTTATGATTTCAAAACTGGCAACAAAAGGGTTGCCATTGTTAAATAGTAAAATAAATTTTCGTAATTTAATTTATCTATGTTTATACTATATAACTGACAGAACTTTGTATTTCCAAATTTGAGTGATATACGTTTAATACAGTTATACAAAATGTTGATTCAAAAGTGCTTGTCTACTTAAATAAAGTATATTTTGATTTTTGAATGAGAACTCATACTGTCGTAAGCACTTTTTATACGAAAAAGTGCGCTTAAATTTTATGACTATGCAATTTAATAAATCAATCATATTTTTTATCGTAATCCAAATTATATTCTAAAAGGAACAAATTATTCAAATGTGTTCCATAATCGTCAAACAAAAACATAATTGGCGCCTGTATGCGCTGGCGCATGACATCAGCGGGATCTAGGACGCCCGCCCACTTCCATTAGCCGCACCGACACTCGCCGACACTCGCCGACACTCGCCGATACCAGACAGACCACCAGACATCCTATTGTCATTATCGTCTGATCTTTATCAACGAATCTTTGACAGGCGAAACCTTAGCCGTCAGTTTAGCTTTTATTACTCGACAAAATTATTTGTATACGTTTTACGTCGATTCTAATACTCGATTTTTCACGGTATTTTAGATATCGCGATGGGATATCAAAGTGCCATTGATTATATTGACAGATTAAAAGTTTCAAATGTTAAGCAATAGCTGGTTTTACGAAGTAACATTTATCTCTTGTTCCTAGACAAAAATATGAAGTTTATAAAAGAATAATAGCGCAGAAAAAATCTTGATTGAACCGCGATATTAAATATCCGGTAATAGCGCACTAGGCGGCGTCGCTGTCGAGCTGAGTAATAATATAATTTAAAAACATTTTCACAGCGGCATCCTCAGAATGAAAAGATCGTTCAAATATATATCCTTAATATAGGACGGATATCGGTACTCATTTGTAAGGGTTACCAAAAAAAGAAATTTTATACCATTCATACAATGATTAAAAGTTTTACCTATAAATGACATTCAGACGGTGATTAGTTATAAAGCGTCTCACTCATTCTTATGTTAAATCAACGATGTTAGAAAGAGAAAGAAATACTAGTATTTAAATCGACACTTACTTAACAATGTCTTTATAGTAAGGCTTTCAAACTGGTAACCCTTAATATTGTTCTATCACTACATATTATAAAACAAAGTCCCCCCGTGTCTGTCCGTCTATATTTTCGCGATAAACTTCTAACTACTGAACCGCTTTTGATGCGGTTTTCACGAATAGACAGAGGGAATAAATAAGTAATAAGTTGAAATTGAAATAACTGTCGAACTGTCGAACAACATCAAAAAGCGACAAAAAATATATAAATAAAATATATGAAAAAAAAACTTAAGTCCACCCGTGCGAAGCCGCGATTAGCCGCTAGTTAACATATTAATAATTCCATATTAACCAAAATCTTAGATACATTAAAAATCCGTCTCGTAATGCCGTTAAAAGGTTGACATAGTCCAGGGAAATGAGGGCGGATGGCAATTCTATAACAAGCATCTCACCTCGTTATCAGATGCTCCGTAAAGGGCGAGCGGTTTTAATGAGCGCGAATGATGGAAACAAAGACGGCCATATATGCTCATAGACCTTACTAACGATTCTCGATACGAGTTACATAATGTGAGTTATTAATGAGAAGTTAATTGTTATTGATCGAAAACTTTGACGCTTCATAACATATTAGATTAATGGTTTAATAGGTAATTTGTTGTTCAAGTTATAAACGTCACGCCTATCGTCTAAAACGATAATTATATCAATTAGTATGTTGAATATATAACATATATATTTAACGTGCAAATAAAAAAGCCCATTGAAGACTGCCGTAATCTTTATACAGACATTAAAAACTTCAAAACAGTTATAGTTGCCTTGTTTTAAAGCCACAAATTATTATATACTAAGTGTACTGTACCTCAGAGAATTTAGTCAAGTAAATTTATAAATGAAAATAATTCAGATAAATTTATATGTGACATTTAACAAAAGCACAAAGAAGTTTCGAGAAGCAAATGGTAGGAGTCAGATTGGGTTCCCCATTTCGGTCGGTTCGTAATGGGCGACGTATATGGGGATACCATGGAAACAAGCTTAGTGTGAACTAGTTAAATGATGCCTTATATGTAAATTATATTAATATAATCGATACGAAACTCTCTAGAAACTTTTATACTAGCTGCGCCCGTGACTTCGCGTGACGCGTGCGAATTTAAAGAAAAGTTTTTGATGTAGCCTAAGTTACTCGTTATTACATCAGCTATCTGCCAGTGAAAATCCTGTCAAAATCGGTCCAACCGTTCCAGAGATTAGCCGGAACAAACAAACGTACAGACAGACAAAATTTGTACTAAAATGTTATTATTTTATTACAAACAGACACTCTCATTTTATTAAACGTATATATATATATAGATGAGAAGTCATTAAAATACTATTATATTAAGAACGACTGAAGTAAAGTAATTAATGATTCACCAACAAAATGGCGCCATTACTCTTTATTTATTGGAGTAAAATATGGTTGCATTTCTTTTATCAATAAACCTACACATTTTTTTTCTAATGCAATTAAAAGGCCCTCGAAAACGAAGGGCATGCGCATCTGCTGCAGAAGGGCACTACACTGCACACATTTACATTATTACTATTAGACAAACACTACTACAAAAGCGTACAACGTATTTGGAAAATACATATACATGTAAAATATTTAAATGGAACAATATTATCTATATCTATAATGTGTTCACGTATTAATCTTAATTATTTGAAATGATCTATTAAATACACAAACATGTAATCAACAAAACGTTTATTACAAAACATGCAACTTACTTGCAAAAGTATTCCCCGCGCGGTGATGAAAGACATGTCCCGCCATTTTTGCACGGCGACGGCGAACACGACACGAAACCTGTAATGATAAAAACTCGTTAATATTCACATGTCTAAATCAATATGTAATAAAGAACTCAAGATATATATTATGTTATATGGAACGGAAATATATTTCGAAACGCTTTCAATTTAATTATAACAAAATCTGCAACTTAGGAAATACAGTCCTTTATTATGTTATAATAATTGTGTTAAGTTGCAATAAAACCCGCCAAATGAAATGACATTCAGTGCGTTTTGAATGCTGAACGCTAATTGGTCGTTTTTGAGTATCACGTCATCAGCTACATCTACTAATGGTCAATCAGATCAACTGGATAATTTCGGACTTCATGATTGGAGCATTGCAGTTGTGAGGGTTAGTTAGTACGACAAAATCTAAAGATATAAATCGTCAAGCAATTTAATTGTTCGTCTGCTTGCAAAAGTAAATTGAGAATATTCATTATGGCCGTTTTTTGGGCGATGCCAAATTTCTCTAGTTATTTACCAAAATATTTTGTCAAATCCGTCGTATCAAGACAAACATTCGCTAACACTATCGACTAAATATTATCACATATCACGATCCATCATCGAAACGTCTGCAATCAAATAAATATTCAAGTGTCAACAAACTTGGAACTGTTTACATTCGTCAAGAAATTTCCCACGCACGCGTCCATCTCTTACGTGTTACCGAATGATAAGATTCGGTCAGAATACCGTAACGGTATTTATTGCGAGATAATAATAATACTATTATGAGGAAATTGCCGGACTTACACTCCCTGGAAAGCCACGTGAGCCTGATAGTCCTAGAGTGCATCTGTGTCTGTATCACTAAAACTTGTACCTACAGTTAAGCTATTCTCGCTGAAATTGCATCTGTGCCCATAAAAGATTAGGACACCATTATTAATAATGTATAATATTTGTGTGTAATATTAACGTTTTTTTGTTTTTTATCATATGCTGTAAAAGGGCGGAAATGGCTTAACCGTACCGTATGGATACATTTTTTCTATCCCTTTCTGTTGTATAAGAGATTTCAAACGTTAGAAGACTATGAAATTGAATCCAAAGCTGGATGCATACAAGTACCACCCACTGATATAAAATATAAGAAAGATATTTCTGTCCCTCTCCCTCTTTTTCTCCGTTGGAATATTTCGTCAAAGGAAAAATAATCAATATTTATTTAACAACGAATATGAATTTGCGAATTCTTATCAGCGAGTGAAAATTAAACAAATACTTAAAATTTTATTTACCCTTTTAATAAAAACTAATATTTGCGAATTTAGTTACATTTCACACGCTCTTATTTACTAATATTTATTTAGGCATAAATTTTATTTATACATGAAAACAGACCAGAAAAAAAAATTGAAAAAATGTTTTTTTTTTGTACAAGACCAAACCTTCTCCTCAAAGGAAGAGGAGGCTTTAGCCCAGCAAGAGGAAATTAGAGATTAGACATCACAATACGGCCCTCCTCCCCCCAAAGTTCGTAGCGTTTTAAGTATGCTCTTAAAGCACAAATGTCATGCAGTGGTGGCATACTATCAGGTAGTCTATCCCCCCGTCCTACCTTTACCATATAAAGACGATAATAACTATTTCGAATACATAATAAAGTTACACAAATCATTGGTTCTTGATCCGCTTCGGTGGTCTCGATGTCGAATGATCGTACATCGAGATACCAATCTTGATCCTAGTGTTAGTTATACAGCATCCAAATAATTTAATCAAGCTGCCAGATGCGATCTTTGATGTATATATTTTTTTCTGAAGTTTACTGACTTGACTTGATTTATTATGAATTAATTATTTCATTAATTTTCTTTCTTTGGTGAAAGTTTTCTTTTTTTAAATATGTTAATCAAAATTTGTACCAACTAAACACAGATAATAATATTTTTAAAAAAAGTTTTGTTTGTATAATAAACAAAGTTATAAATATAATTTTCAGTCTATAGCATTAAGGAATAACGCAGGTTAACTAGTATTATATATTTTTTAAGGCTTACATACAATAGGAACAAGTTAATATAGATTTGATTTATAATACTATTAATAAAAGCAATATTTAATGCATTTAATAAAGCATAAGTCAATTATAAAAGACAGCTGAATAACATATGTGGCAGAATTTCATCCGTAACGTGTGGGTTACCTCAAATCTTTCACCATCGAACGGAATTTGATTGAAGAGATGGGATTCGAACCCGTAATCTTTAATTAAGTGCCACGTGTTAACCACTTAGACTTTTCATTAAGCTACGTTTGTGAAGTTATTAATAATGTATTGAATCTGTAACTATTGTTGAAATAAGACAGTACTATAAATTCGTCCTTCATTTTCAATAATATGCCACAACCGAAAGTGTTTTTTCGAATTAAAATACACGGAACGCTTAAGATACTATGAGATCTCTGCATGTAAAGCAAAAAATCTGAGTTATCTGTCTGACTGCCATTAAACAGTTTCAATTACGGCAGCAGTATCGATTTTCAAACGAGAAAAAAATAAATTACATATCGATTTAAGTTCGCATTCCTTATCGAAAGCAAATGACTTTCGCGAGTCAATTTTTTAGCGAGTACCCGATGCTGACCATACTGAGTCGTCAGCAAAAAGCGGACTGGCCACGCAGTGCCTTATAAGGGCGGCTATTGTTTTTTCCCCCTGTCACCGACCTTAAGTGAAAAGGGCTGATCGATGTTTACCGGTTTTCTTTAAATTGCGGACATAAAATTAATGTTTGTGCACTTTCATGTTTAATTTAACGAATCCTAATACGATTGTCAATGGCTGGAGACGGGAAATGGGAAGAGATGCCTGGTGTCCCGCTGACAGGGCCGTCTTAAGTAAATCTTTACAACGCACATAATTGATTTTTAGATAGAAGATTATTTTAAGAACTAAAAAAGGCGTATATATTTTTTTCATAATAATGTAGACCGATTAAATAGACAGATGACCGTTTTTTGAAGCTTAAGTTCTTACTATTTCCTTATTAGTAATTATAATTATTGTCTAGTATGTTAGTTTTAATGAGTTCGGGCGAAGACGAGTCGAGCCCGTCACTGATACAGATAATAAATTTAAAATCGGAATGAGTCATTCATGTTCCGAAAAAATTTCGACAGATGGAGTCACTTTGATCGATATTAATAATTCAAGAGTTCCATTACAATAATGGTCATTGGTTAAATTTATTAATACATACCCATTATAACGTTTGGTTTTTTTTAATAAAAATCATGAAAGCGTTGGTTCTGACTCAATTTATAAGATGAAATAAGTTGCCGAGATGGCCCAGTGGTTAGAACGCGTGTATCTTAACCAATGGTTGCGGGTTCATACCCAAGCAAACACTCGAGCTCGGCGGTGAAGGAAAACATCATGAGGACACCAGCATGTGTCTAATTTCATAGAAATTCTACCACATGTTTATTCTAACAACCTGCATTGGAACAGCGTGGTGGAGACTGTTCCGAAAATTCTCCTCAAAAGGGCGAGGAGGCCAGCAGTAAGAAATTTACAGGCTGCTGTTGTTGTTATTGTTACAAGATGACATTAAATTATCAATTTTTAATGAATTAAACGTAAATTCACAAGTGATTTCGACACGAGCTCGCTGACCCACAAAACCTCATTATGGACGGACAGATAACCGACCGTGGGAACGTTTTGTGATAAGAATTTTAAATATAAATAAAAAAATTCGCCTACGAGACACGCTTCCGCGAAATGGTCCGTGAGAAGTCAATACGACAACATCCGTTTGATTAGCATATGATAACTCGGACGAATCGAAACGTCCGCGTTCTACCGTCGCCTTACTCGTATGTCATATCACATATGACACTTACTGTATGACACAACTTATGAAAAATCGGCAACATTCGTTAAACCGATCACATCCGAATTGAGTACGCTATCCCAAATTATCAATATTTATTTCTTATGTGAATATGGTCTTTACACAAACGTAATAACTTGCAATGTCATATAACCTAATATATTCGTAAATTTGATGCACTTGCTTTCTCGGGTTGAAATGACGCGAGAATCTATTGCGACGAATAGCGTCGAATACGGAGCTATTTCTATTGGTTGTATAAATTCGCAGTAATCGGTTTTATTTAATTTACCGATGCTACATCTAGGTTGTGTCGTACAATACGTATCAAATGATGACATAACATTTAGTAAGCTTAACTTGTAAAAAGTCTCTATTGACAGATATTATCGAAACATCGATATAAAGCACAGTACAAATATCGATAAAAAGTTATATCACTTATATTCTTGACTAGCGCTAGTTCAATTACATTAATTTAGTTATTGTTTCGATGCTATAATGATTTGAATCGACCGCTGATAGATAACTTTGACTCGTACAGAAATAATTACAGTTTATTTTTTAATGACGAAACAATGTGAAAATGATGAAATTTTATTATAAGGTATTTTCATTATGACTTATTAATATTAAATATGAAAAGCATGCTATATGATTTTTTATAATTATTTTCTCAAATAGAAATAATTGATAAATATTATTAGTATTGTAGTTTGAAATTCAATTGTTCGAAACCTCGGACCGAAATTAAATTGAGTGTTGTAAACGGACTTCCCAATTTACGTCAAAAGATTTCACCTATCACTTCCAGTCCGATTTATTATTATACATATTTATAAAATATTAAATTATAAATAAGTGCATAATTTTATAATACGACGCATCTCACGCTGGCTCATTGATAAAACACACAAGTTAACTACAAATGTACATCACGACGTGCGCCGTTTACTGCGAACGTACAAACATATTTATTGCTTGCAATAATTCTATCCTTCAACCTTAGACACAGCATCAAAGTATGTCCGATGTCAAATATCTAATTCATTGCGTCGTTTGTACTATTTTATTGTTTAAATCGCTCTTCAAAAGATATTCTGATTTTTGTTTATCGATTCCTAACTTATAAGATTATATGAAACGCTTATGTACATATACAACTTAAATCAAAGTGTGTTATACGCACAAAGCTTTATAATTTAATATTAATTATTTTCACTTACGTTGTTTTTTTTTATTTCAAATTATGTTCAAATAAGGCTCCTGCCACACTGTGTATGTTGATGATACAACAACAGTAACTTTTGCGCAATTGGTAACAACAACTGTACATAACCTATCACCTGTCAACTCATCAATCTAATCATACTTTTTATATGTTTCGTAAAATTTTAAATAATTTACTTGAGCAGACGAACGTTTTATATACATATAATGCCAAGACATACCTATTGCTAATTATTTTTCGGTTATAAAATTTAAAGATTTTATACGTTTAAATCATTTAATGATAAATAAAGCACCATTGCATATTTATGGCACGCTTGCACGTAACAACATCTATTGCTATGATGCGAGTATCTTCTTTATATCTATCTATTTAAAGATACCAGACACAGATAAGCGTCCCACAAGTTGCAGTATGAGTGCGACGTTATAATAAACTGGTTATACCGTTTTTATGAAAGCCTCGTCGCGTAGGTATGGACGTTACTTTAATAATGCAAAAAATCACTCGTTTTATTCAGATTTATTTTGCAATGGTACTAAATTTTTCTAGATGCTTTTAAACATACTTATTTATTTTATTAAAGATAGGCCTTTTTCATTTTTTTTTCTTTCAAGCTAACTATAAAAATAGACAAAAATAAGTAGACAAACATATACTACAATTGTCCGTATATTTTAAATCATTTGACAATTGTCCTCTCATTAAAAAAAATACTTTAATTATTAATACATTTTATACATCTCATTGTTATTTCATCAATATATCATTTATATTTGTCTACGTCCGCCATTTTTATTTTCGTCGAATGTAATGTATTGAAAAAGCCCCCTATAACTATCTTTTGGTTCCACAGATAACAAAATCGTAAGAAAAGTAATAAATCGATTAAAAAATAAACGTTCGATTTCAGACGATCAGAGATCGATATTTATTATTGATTCGAAAAATATAGTTCATTGACTATTAATTTGTAAAATTAATTTACAATATAGAAGCAGACAAGAGAAATAAGAGGACATCATTATTTAAGATTCGTTTTTTTTTTTGTGGTATAGATTGGCGGACGAGCATATGGGCCACCTGATGGTAAGTGGTCACCATCACCCATAGAGAATGACGCTGTAAGAAATATTAACTATCCCTTACATCGTGAATGTGCCACCAACCTTGGGAACTAAGATGTTACGTCCCTTGTGCCTGTAGATATACTGGCTCACTCACCTTTCAAACCGGAACACAACAATACTGAGTACTGTTATTTGGCGGTAGAATAACTGATGAGTGGGTGGTACCTACCCAGACGGGCTTGCACAAAGCCCTACCACCAAGATTCGTTCAAAAAATATTGTATTTCATTAAATATTATTTTATATTTGCTTACAATAGGTACACTAAAGATATTAGAGGATATTTAATAAATGACAAAACTACTTGCGTGAGTATTATACGACCACAGATTAAAGATATTTCTCCGTTTCAGCCACCGTACGTAGCGCAGGAACATCGCGTGATTGTAAAATTGGCTACAAATATACAAAATGGCCGCGGTTATTAACGATTACACGGACCACAACTTATTTGACAGTCAATTCGACTATACACGTTTAGCGAAGAATTTTAATTGCATATCGATGCCTCAAAATGGTAATATTTAAAAACGAAACGAATGGCTTATGTTCTAATATTGAATTCTATTGAATAATATTTATATATTTTACATTTAAAATTCATTAATAAAACAAATTGATTTATTTGTAAATATAATCATAAATATTGAATAGCTGAGACATCAACAAAAGTTGTTTCTTTTTTTTAAATAATAATATAAAGGCTTAACTATGACGTATTTGATTGAATTTCTATTCGAATAGTTTGGTTCGAATAATTTTGAAATCGTACAAATGAATTTAAAGACATAGCTATCTAATTTAATTTAACTCACAGCTAATAATAACAAATATAGTTATATTAATAAAGTCGATAATAATAATGAAAATTATTATATTTAATCTAGGGCAGGTCTTATAAGGTACAGACAATACAGGTTTCGCAGAGAAATCTGGTATAAACAAAGATAAGCATCTTTTGAACTATTAACTATACCTAAGTTGGAGAACGTATAATAATTTTAGGTTATGTAATAAAAAATATATAGGTTTAAAAAGGATAGCAATATCTTTTTCTCTGGTCTGTTTTTTTGTGATAGTCTTTCTCGCGCTTAGTTGAATCAACAGCACCAGACCTCAAAGTTTTATGAAATTTGTCAAAATTTCAAATATAATAAGCCATGCGTTCCAAATTTGAATTGATCGTTATTATTGCGCAATATTTTTATTATTATTACAAACAAGTATACATCTGTCTGTTAATGTGTCATGAAGCGATAACAGAACGAGGGTTGCTCACCCTCAGTATATATTGCTCATGTGTGCGTGACCATAAAATGTGTCTACATGTTTCTAGAATATACAACTAACGTCTACTGTTCTATATAATACTTATCCTATATTACTCCGCCATTTTTGACTTTTATTTTATTGAGGAATTATTTTAAAAATGGAATATTATAAAAATCGATGTTCTTAATCTACTATACATTGTTTTTGTTTATCTGTTACCACAACCATAGATAATACAGTTTTATATAGAAACTGTTATCATCTTAACTATTAAAATAATTAATAAATAATGTATTCGATCAAATAGTCATTTAGATACTAAAAACGATACATTAAAATCAAATAGAGTTTATTTAAGTTAGGTTACATTTGAAGCTGTTTGCATTGAAACACACAAGGTGACTCAAGCTCGTAGTTCAATAATGGGGCCTCAAATCAAAGCGTAATTGAGGATGGTCGCTCTATTGCTGCATCCGCCTGACTCGCATCTGATCCGATACGAAACATCGATACACCAAACGGTAACAAAACCACAATAAAACTTGGTGGTAGGGCTTTGGGTAGGTTCCACCCACTTATCAGTTATTCTACCGCCAAATAACAGTATTCAGTATTGTTGTGTTCCGGTTTGAAGGGTGAGTGAGCCAGTGTAACTACAGGCACAAGGGACATAACATCTTAATTCCCAAGGTTGGTGGCACATTGACGATGTAAGGAATAGTTAATATTTCTTACAGTTTCATTGTCTATGGGCAATGGTGACCACTTACTATCAGGTGACCCTTATGCTCGTCCACCAACGCATAACATAAAAAAAATCACCAAATTAATAATCGAAATTGTTCTCGATTTTTTACCGAATCCAATCACAGAAGCTGGTTAGTTAAAAATCATAACGGTAAGAAAGAACAATGTTAATATTAAAACAAATATGAAGTCAGAAATGATTTCGATCGTTAAGAAGCAATATTCCGGCATCGTCTGCAAACAAAACGCGATGTAAAAAATAAATAAGCCTCAATAAGCCGACAATAAATTACCATTTAAATAACCAAGGAACAGTTAGGCGACGAACTTTTCAATGATATGAAAAAGATACTTAGCGGCAACGCGACTCAGACCAACAGTTATGAGATGATTAATGTTCGAATCGAGTTATTCTCTGAGGGAACAAAGATTGCAATATGACGGTCTAAGAAAGTCTAATTACCACTTTCGACGATTGACGGACATGCAGACGTGTTTGTAAAATAATGGTTCGACAGCAAAAAGTTTCATTATGGAAAAATTGTTATTTCGGCGCGAGAAAATAACGGACGCTAAGTGTAGTCTTTATAGACTTGTTCAATTCGAAGTGACGTTGTTTCAATATATTTCAATGTTACATACGCTATTTTAAATCTAGAGTGCATTGTTTTCTTTAATTTATAAAGTTTCAAATAGTTATGCAATCAGAATACTCCAGAAAAGTCACATGTAAAAATGAAAATAATAAATTTATCAAATGGTGATTTACGTCGTAATTGTTTCTATTTTTATTTGAATGCATTTGATAAAACATATTGCATTTACGAACAAAGGTTCAATCATTTTAATTTAACATCCAAAGGCCTTTTATCAATGGCTGGATGTTGGTAATGATGCAATGTCAGCTCGGAACAGTACCAATTACTAATAACTATACGTTTAACCAACAATGTAAAATTAACGACGAAAAATTTCGAAACCGAATTTTGTCCCAACTTTGCGTCATAAGTAAAAATGTGATGGAATAAATTTTTCTATTTATCACTAACCGCTATTGTTCGTATAACCTTATCCGAGATCGACATTAAAATCTTGAACTTGAATGAGTTAGTGTACTCCATACAAGATAACAGACGAAAAGACCGCCCGACCTCCATTAGTCTGCCCTGATATATGTGTCCGCTATGAGGCATAATATAAAAGATACCGTTACTTCGCCGAACAAATATAGGCATAAATGTTGCGCAGGATTCGATGTTGCTATTACGCTGAGAACTCATTGTATTGTATTGGGCATAGAATGCATAGTGGTTTCGATATAACGCTAAATTGAAGATTCGAATTAAGGGAACAATAAGAATGCTTCTATTTCCTACTATGACTTTACGAAATGTACTTTATATTAAATAATTCTGCTTTTTGATAAACACAATAGGAGCCGAGATGGATCTTAACTGATGATTACAGGTCCAAACCCATGCAGGAATCACTGAATTTTCACCAATGAATCTTCTGCCAAATCAATGATTAACTAATCAAGCCCTAAACAACATTTTGTAGTTATTAATCTATTCCTTAATTAATAAATATTAGGTACGAATGAAATAGAGGATACTTTTTCGATAAGTGAAATTATTTATGAGTCTATAATCAATGCAGATACACTAGATTCGTTCGATACAAAAAGTCGAAACCGGTTCTGTGCGAACCAGAATGTCCGTGGAGGCTGGACGAAATTGAAAAAGATTATCCGAACGTATATAAATCGACGGAGAAACTTGTTCGTTAAAAATTTACGAAAGCACGTTGAACTTTATAAAATCTGATATTCCACAGAATCGGTAACAAACGCTCGTTTTGATATAACGTAAATATTAGCAATTTTATAATTATAAATAAATATTGGACAACATCACATACATTGCTCTGATTTCAATGTAAGTAGCTAAAACACTTGTGTTATGGACCAGACCAAAAAAACATATAAAACTTTTTCTATACGAACCGACCGGGAATCGAACAGGGACCTCGGACTAGCGTACCCTTGAAAACCGGTGTACACGTTACTGGACGGAGGTCGTCAATTGTGTTCTTTCATTGAAATTACTGTTATAATAACTGTTATAATTTGTGATTTCAATGTACAGTCCGGGGTAAGAAAAGGTTCGTCACCTTAAGATCTATTTTCGTGTGCTCAGCAATGATTTGATGTTTAGACTCAAAAGGTCCTAAGAGTTTTAAGAGAAAACTGATGAAGGTTTTGGCCCTGACTATACAAATAACAACGGAATACCGATAGCATTTTCTCGCGTCTCAGTTCAATCAACTCCAGAAAATCGTCCATTTCATAAATCTTTCCTCACAAGTACTTTGTTAACTTAATTACAGTGCGGTTCACGTGTGACAAAAGCGTCTCGCACGGCATTGTTGTGTGATGAATCGACGAACAATTCATTAATACAGCCTCTTGAACACATACAATGGATGTCGAAATCTTGAAACGTACGGACGGTACTCTTCGTTCCATCATTAATAAGTTTTGATTGGTTCGATGACACTGAGCAAATTCCGCGAATTCATTCGCGTCTTCTATTCTTAAAAACTATAACATCGTTGAATACGTTGATTAACATTACAAACTGGACTATAAAAGATCCGACTATGAAAAGAAAGGTTACAAACATTCATAGAAAAACTATAACTTCACAGTAATATCCGCCACAAAAATATAGTTAAGCCAAATAAATAACACTCACGGCTTGAAGTCAAATCGCGTTCCCGAATTAAGAAATCTCGTATCGGCAGGCAATAAAACCGATAAAAACTCACAATTTCCTATTGTGAAGAAAACTGCACTCCATATAAATAAATTTATGGCTCGGTGAAAACGCAAGTCAGGTCTCATATTACACGACCTTAAAAGGACTGACGGGATCTATACTTAATACAAAGAAAGTTGATATGGTATGTTATGAATTTATGATTTTTATAATTCCAGTAAAAAAATAATAATAGCCTAGGTCTTGCGTTTAAAGATCAGAACAAAAAATGTTAAGTATTCAGTAAAGATTCAACGATAGCCTTATTTATTATAGTTTTCCCATTTCATGATGATTGACGGGTTTAGAAACTCTTTGGAAATACTTATGATATGAATGATACATAATAAGGAAACTAACTTTACGAACAGCTATTTAATAATGCATATGCAATCTCATAAAATAAAGAGAAACATGATCTTTTAAAAGTGTTTTAGTTTCAAGCAAACCCAATATACCATTTATAGCGATTAATGTTTCCAGATTACCTCATAAACCTTTAAATATGAAATTCAATAAATATAAAAATGTTAAAATAACTGATCCAGTTTCTGTTATTGTATATGAAATTGTACACGACAGTTTCGTATCTCAGTAACAAACCTACGTAATGGCTTAGAAAAGATAGCATTAGGAAATTATAGTTATCCCATATCTGAGATAAAATAATAGTAGTAAAATGCAAATGAGATACCTTATTTAATGTAACGACATATAACTATATATAGCTCGACATAGAAATCTAAACGAATCGGTCCTTACAGCCAGATCAAACCGAGAACTGACCCTAGCTGCATTACCATATGCAAAGCATCTGACTCAAGAAAATGAAATATTTGATGCAAATACTAAATGCAATACGCAAGAACGTCCAATATTTTATTAAAATGAGGCACTTCAATTTTTTAATTTAAACTATCAAACCAGTACATAAATAATATTACTTAATTTTATATACAACAAGTCTGTAAATTTCCCACTGCTGGACAAAGGCCTCCTCTCCCGTTTGATGAGAAGGTTCGGAACATATTCCACCACGCTGTTCCAATGTGGGAATTTATTCAATATTGAATTACACAAAACTATATAGGATAGTCCACTACACACGTTTATAGCAGCCATTAGAAGTACAAGTGTTGCAACGGTGAGTCCAGAGCGTGGGATTGACAAATTGGTCAAGCAATTTACACCCCGACTCGAGTCCTGACTAATGCTGTCCTAATGAACCGGCGACATTGAGAATAAAATGAGCAACGTTACAGGTCCGAGTTATAATTCGCAAATAAATAACGCGTCCGTACGGAGTATATCATTTCACAGCGAGAAACTGGAGGAAATGTTTGTAATTAAAGATTGAAATATCGCCAACGACACAGCACTTAGTATGCATTGGGGACATTTCGTAAATCCATGCTATGCTAATGTTACTTATATAAACATAATTTTAACATAATATCGTTATTTAAATCGATATACTAAATTCTGATCACCACAAACCTGTTCGTTTAATTGAATGAAAATTTAAAATGACTGTACATAGTAACTTGTAATTAACGACGCTAGTCGATTTGCTCTTCCATTCAATTCAACCAATTTTGTTGTGTTTTAGGTCGTATCTATTTTAACACCTACATATGAATACACAAATTAGGAATACCTTTGATTAATTTCTGTTGACAATAAAGAAAATACTTCACAGCTTCTCGCTAGCTTATACTTGTTTAGTATATCTACGACTGTAGATACAGCACAATACATTATTCAAACCTGTCCACTGCTGCTTTTCCATTAGGGATATGCAAAACCTTCGTCATTTCCATATTTCGAAGCATAGATACCGAAGTATCTGCACTTATCTTAGCGATAGTTGTGACAAATCGTCCCTCCCGGCCGTTCTGTGCCATTGGGCTCCTATCAGACAAAGAGAGGTCCTCGGGCCAAACACGGTTCAACTCTGCACGCACGCCTATTTTATTTTACTGAGAAGAGAACCTTTTTTATAAATATTTAATTAAATTTTAATTGAAATTAAAGATATCATATATGTAATTACATTGGAAAGTCTTCGATATCCCGAATCGAAGGTAATTAATTATTTGGATTAGTTCTGTAACGTAACGTTATCTTCTTTACTCGAATTTATAATCATCACTAATTAGAAATTATGTTTGAACATTCATTGAAACCAGTGATAAAATATGAGAGAAACTGGAGCGAACACGGTGTGCCTTGGTCTAAGATTAATCGTTCTATTCTACGCTGGATTTATGCGATCCCATATACTATTAGGATCGTTTACAGGACCAACGCTCAGTCCGCTGACATCCGCCTGCATTCAGACGTCGTGTCTTGCTATTATTGATAATAAGCATCTTAAGCTATACGATACGATGTGCCGTCGATTTTGTTGTGTTTGATTGAAGCGTTCTCTTCAACGGCTGCAAACGTTTGCATCTTCAATTTTAAGGTTTCCTAGGACGAGTACTCATGGAATTACTTAAACAGAAACTGTAATGTATCTGTCTTTATATAAATATTTTATTTTAAAAACGGAATACAACAGTGATTATATAGAAATTTTCGAAGTTGCCTTAAGACCGTCTATGAGGGAAATCTTAAATCAAACTTGTTTAAATAGTCCATCCGCGATTTCTACATCATTGTTGGCAATAAATAATGGCATAAAATGTGCTGCATAATGTCAAAATATCGAGCTCCAATAAATAAAACTAAAATACATGGTAAATGTCCCGTTTTCAATATTTCTAAAAAAAATGTATTTAAATCATGCTTTTATCGGGACAGCAAATACTAGAAGTGGCTTCCGTATTATCAATTATAGTTTAAGCGGATGTTCCCGACTTGTGTCCAACATTCTCCTTTATAACTCTTTTGTTATATTATTTATCGACAAGTAGTAGGCCAATGACGTCACAAGTTCATACGTACTACATAGAACTTGGATGTATCGTATCGGAATCGGATTGGTCAGTGCGATAACATAAACTCTTGTCAAAAAACAATCACAGTTAAAGTTACAGCTTCGGTATTGATACCGGCCAACGAAACAAGCTACATAAATCATTTGCATAATTTAATCACGCATGGTGGGAAAACATGCACTAAAGTTAGATTAACATAAAAGCTGTTCTTTATACTATACTAGCGACACGCCCCGGCGTCGCATGAGTGCAATGCTGTTATGAGTGCAATGATACTAAATATACTACAACAATTTTTTCAGTTCCTTTCCTATATTGTCCACGTATGATGTACAAAAACCGTTCTCTCAAATCACTTAAAAAAAACGCATCAAAATCCGTTGCGTAATTTGAAAGATCTAATCATACAAAGGGACAGACAGCGGTAAGCGACTTTGTTTTATACTATGTTATGATTATGATAATGAAACAGGAGACCTTGCAATGAATAATAATAGTTATCTGTCAAACTACATATTAATTGACGTAAAGATATAGTTTGCATGAGGACACGGCGAAGGTTTCTTTTAGAGTATTATTAAAGCAAGTCATTTAAATGAGTCCACTTGGCATTGAGGTCTATTCGTAATTGTTAATGGTAAAGGTAATATGAGTCATTTGTATTTATGGTCGCATTATTTTAACTTATTGTGTAAATTATCACTATAAAGTTTTATTTGTTAAGGGTATGGAGAACTAGGCTTGGCTGAGTGACGTCATACGCTAAATGTATTATAGTCGTGCTGGGTTACTTGAAACTCGGAAGAGAGACCAAGTGTACAAATGGATGCTGATGATCATGAGATAAATGACAAAATAATAAAAAAAAAAAACAAAATTGGTCCACCCAGTGAAAAGTTATGAGGTAACAAACAAAAAAAACAAATACAGACGAATTGATAACCTCCTCCTTTTTGAAGTCGGTTGAAAATAAACCAACACACAAAATATATATATATTGTTATAAATACGTTAAACAAAACCTTTTCACTAATTTTCAATGTAGGAAGGATATAGAAACCTATGATTTAAGTAAGTTGTTCAAAAAACATATTGCGCTTTAAAGGAGTGAAATCTATCTTCTATACCAATATTATAAATGTAAAATGAAATGAAATAAAATGTAAGTAAGTCTGTCTGGTAAAGGACGTTTTTGCCTAACACATGACAACGCCCTATAAAGCAAGCGAAGCGCGGGAAATTACTAGTACTTCATAAGTTCTATTTATATTCAAAAGCTCCAGTTAATTCCAAACATTTTTTTTCTAGCTGGTAATTTTTTTCCGATGTTGCCAGCCCTTAAAGCAACCAGCGTTGACGTGTCGTATATTAAAATATCGGAGCAAAATGTCTAGTATTAGAATCAAGTACGTTGATAAGTGGTTCTCACAGCCCGGCTGTGACCAGAGCGTAATTATTTCCAATCGTTCTGTGTAGTTTCCACTATAAAGATTAAACATGCTTAAATTATTAGACGATTACAACATTGGGATTGAAATGAGAGAAACGCAGTTTTGACCTTTCTCTTGACACTCTATAAAATCCAGATGATCTTGTAGTATGTGAATACTATTTTTACATAAATTAAATTTGGAACAACCCTTTACATATTTTTTTTTGTAATTATTGGCATAGGCATATGTCAATTCGGTATATTATAGTAACGTCTCCTTCGTAACGTCAATTAAAATTTTGTATTATTGCATTAATTTAAGTGTTTAACTTGAAATTACAATTGTAAGATGTTTAGTTGTGTTAATGATGTCCCGCGAATATAAAGGTACCGGTATTACTAAATTGAACAGGACGACTTAGATTTTCTTGACTATCGAGACAGAACTTCTAGATATTTGGTAGCGACTATTCTTCCACGAACTTTACTCTTTAACAATATTCTTTCAAACTATTAAAATATTTTTTTTAATATAAGTAACCTTAAAGCTTTACTTGACGTTAGATACGTAAATTTTTTTATTAACGTTATAAAACAACTAATCAGATTTATATAATTTTATTATACGTCCACGGCTGTAAAAAGTTATAAATCTTAATTTATTAATATTTATTCATTAACGGAAGATATATGAGAGAACGTTGTCTCCTCGCCATACTGAAACCGCGGGATATCCGAAGGAATTCATAAAAAGTGGACGAGGTCCGCTCCTAAACCCCTAATAAAAAAAGTAATGTGTAATTGAATAGATATCATTATAATTTTATTTACGTTTTAAGAATTTTATGTCACTAATACGATACACACAGATACACATTTAAATTCAACGATTAAACCTTTGACCTCAATATTGTCACGGACCGAATAAAAAGTAACATTTTTGAACTAACATCTATTTTTAAAATGGTATCATTTAAAATAAGTACTCTTTAGAACCGATATATTTATTCATTAATAAACCTTACTGGCATCATACGAAATCGCTTCGCTTCCCATCGAAATTTAAAAAAAAACATACCGCTCAAGTGCGCGCCATCTGGCAGCTACCATGTGTTAATGCTGTACCCGTGTACG